>NW_027437455.1:0-102454 GCF_964204645.1 Tubulanus polymorphus | reverse complement strand
CTTTTCGACGCGAAAACGTCGTTCAGCGCGAGAAAAGACGTTTTCGTATCAAATATTCCCCCAATCGGAAAAACGACAATGTCGATGCGTAAAAGCGCTCAAATCGTCGGGAAAAGCACTTTTCGACCCGAAAACGTCGTTCAGCGCGAGAAAAGACGTTTTCGTATCAAATATTCCCCCTATCGGAAAAACGACAATGTCGATGCGTAAAAGCGCTCAAATCGTCGGGAAAAGCACTTTTCGACCCGAAAACGTCGTTCAGCGCGAGAAAAGACGTTTTCGTATCAAATATTCCCCCTATCGGAAAAACGACAATGTCGATGCGTAAAAGCGCTCAAATCGTCAGGAAAAGCACTTTTCGACGCGAAAACGTCGTTCAGCGCGAGAAAAGACGTTTTCGTATCAAATATTCCCCCTATCGGAAAAACGAAAATGTCGATGCGTAAAAGCGCTCAAATCGTCAGGAAAAGCACTTTTCGACCCGAAAACGTCGTTCAGCGCGAGAAAAGACGTTTTCGTATCAAATATTCCCCCTATCGGAAAAACGAAAATGTCGATGCGTAAAAGCGCTCAAATCGTCAGGAAAGCACTTTTCGACGCGAAAACGTCGTTCAGCGCGAGAAAAGACGTTTTCGTATCAAATAATCCCCCTATCGGAAAAACGAAAATGTCGATGCGTAAAAGCGCTCAAATCGCCAGGAAAAGCACTTTTCGACGCGAAAACGTCGTTCAGCGCGAGAAAAGACGTTTTCGTATCAAATATTCCCCCTATCGGAAAAACGAAAATGTCGATGCGTAAAAGCGCTCAAATCGTCAGGAAAAGCACTTTTCGACCCGAAAACGTCGTTCAGCGCGGGAAAAGACGTTTTCGTATCAAATATTCCCCCTATCGGAAAAACGAAAATGTCGATGCGTAGAAGCGCTCAAATCGTCAGGAAAAGCACTTTTCGACGCGAAAACGTCGTTCAGCGCGAGAAAAGACGTTTTCGTATCAAATATTCCCCCTATCCGAAAAACGAAAATGTCGATGCGTAAAAGCGCTCAAATCGTCAGGAAAAGCACTTTTCGACGCGAAAACGTCGTTCAGCGCGAGAAAAGACGTTTTCGTATCAAATATTCCCCCTATCGGAAAAACGACAATGTCGATGCGTAAAAGCGCTCAAATCGTCAGGAAAAGCACTTTTCGACCCGAAAACGTCGTTCAGCGCGAGAAAAGACGTTTTCGTATCAAATATTCCCCCTATCGGAAAAACGATAATGTCGATGCGTAAAAGCGCTCAAATCGTCAGGAAAAGCACTTTTCGACCCGAAAACGTCGTTCAGCGCGAGAAAAGACGTTTTCGTATCAAATATTCCCCCTATCGGAAAAACGAAAATGTCGATGCGTAAAAGCGCTCAAATCGTCAGGAAAAGCACTTTTCGACGCGAAAACGTCGTTCAGCGCAAGAAAAGACGTTTTCGTATCAAATATTCCCCCTATCGGAAAAACGACAATGTCGATGCGTAAAAGCGCTCAAATCGTCAGGAAAGCACTTTTCGACGCGAAAACGTCGTTCAGCGCGAGAAAAGACGTTTTCGTATCAAATATTCCCCCTATCGGAAAAACGAAAATGTCGATGCGTAAAAGCGCTCAAATCGTCAGGAAAAGCACTTTTCGACCCGAAAACGTTCGTTCAGCGCGGGAAGAGACGTTTTCGTATCAAATAATCCCCCTATCGGAAAAATGAAAATGTCGATGCGTAAAAGCGCTCAAATCGTCAGGAAAAGCACTTTTCGACGCGAAAACGTCGTTCAGCGCGAGAAAAGACGTTTTCGTATCAAATATTCCCCCTATCGGAAAAACGAAAATGTCGATGCGTAAAAGCGCTCAAATCGTCAGGAAAAGCACTTTTCGACGCGAAAACGTCGTTCAGCGCGAGAAAAGACGTTTTCGTATCAAATATTCCCCCTATCGGAAAAACGACAATGTCGATGCGTAAAATCGCTCAAATCGTCAGGAAAGCACTTTTCGACGCGAAAACGTCGTTCAGCGCGAGAAAAGACGTTTTCGTATCAAATATTCCCCCTATCGGAAAAACGAAAATGTCGATGCGTAAAAGCGCTCAAATCGCCAGGAAAAGCACTTTTCGACCCGAAAACGTCGTTCAGCGCGAGAAAAGACGTTTTCGTATCAAATATTCCCCCTATCCGAAAAACGAAAATGACGATGCCTAAAAGCGCTCAAATCGTCAGGAAAAGCACTTTTCGACCCGAAAACATTCGTTCAGCGCGGGAAGAGACGTTTTCGTATCAAATATTCCCCCTATTGGAAAAATGAAAATGTCGATGCGTAAAAGCGCTCAAATCGTCAGGAAAAGCACTTTTCGACCCGAAAACGTCGTTCAGCGCGAGAAAAGACGTTTTCGTATCAAATATTCCCCCTATCGGAAAAACGACAATGTCGATGCGTAAAAGCGCTCAAATCGTCAGGAAAAGCACTTTTCGACCCGAAAACGTCGTTCAGCGCGAGAAAAGACGTTTTCGTAACAAATATTCCCCCTATCGGAAAAACGACAATGTCGATGCGTAAGAGCGCTCAAATCGTCAGGAAAAGCACTTTTCGACGCGAAAACGTCGTTCAGCGCGAGAAAAGACGTTTTCGTATCAAATATTCCCCCTATCGGAAAAACGAAAATGTCGATGCGTAAAAGCGCTCAAATCGTCAGGAAAAGCACTTTTCGACCCGAAAACGTCGTTCAGCGCGAGAAAAGACGTTTTCGTATCAAATATTCCCCCTATCGGAAAAACGACAATGTCGATGCGTAAAAGCGCTCAAATCGTCAGGAAAAGCACTTTTCGACGCGAAAACGTCGTTCAGCGCGAGAAAAGACGTTTTCGTATCAAATATTCCCCCTATCGGAAAAACGAAAATGTCGATGCGTAAAAGCGCTCAAATCGCCAGGAAAAGCACTTTTCGACCCGAAAACGTCGTTCAGCGCGAGAAAAGACGTTTTCGTATCAAATATTCCCCCTATCCGAAAAACGAAAATGTCGATGCGTAAAAGCGCTCAAATCGTCAGGAAAAGCACTTTTCGACCCGAAAACGTTCGTTCAGCGCGGGAAGAGACGTTTTCGTATCAAATATTCCCCCTATCGGAAAAACGAAAATGTCGATGCGTAAAAGCGCTCAAATCGTCAGGAAAAGCACTTTTCGACGCGAAAAACGTCGTTCAGCGCGAGAAAAGACGTTTTCGTATCAAATATTCCCCCTATCCGAAAAACGAAAATGTCGATGCGTAAAAGCGCTCAAATCGTCAGGAAAAGCACTTTTCGACCCGAAAACGTTCGTTCAGCGCGGGAAGAGACGTTTTCGTATCAAATATTCCCCCTATCGGAAAAATGAAAATGTCGATGCGTAAAAGCGCTCAAATCGTCAGGAAAAGCACTTTTCGACGCGAAAACGTCGTTCAGCGCGAGAAAAGACGTTTTCGTATCAAATATTCCCCCTATCGGAAAAACGAAAATGTCGATGCGTAAAAGCGCTCAAATCGTCAGGAAAAGCACTTTTCGACCCGAAAACGTTCGTTCAGCGCGGGAAGAGACGTTTTCGTATCAAATATTCCCCCTATCGGAAAAATGAAAATGTCGATGCGTAAAAGCGCTCAAATCGTCAGGAAAAGCACTTTTCGACGCGAAAACGTCGTTCAGCGCGAGAAAAGACGTTTTCGTATCAAATATTCCCTCTATCGGAAAAACGACAATGTCGATGCGTAAAAGCGCTCAAATCGTCAGGAAAAGCACTTTTCGACGCGAAAACGTCGTTCAGCGCGAGAAAAGACGTTTTCGTATCAAATATTCCCCCTATCGGAAAAATGAAAATGTCGATGCGTAAAAGCGCTCAAATCGTCAGGAAAAGCACTTTTCGACCCGAAAACGTTCGTTCAGCGAGGGAAGAGACGTTTTCGTATCAAATATTCCCCCTATCGGAAAAATGAAAATGTCGATGCGTAAAAGCGCTCAAATCGTCAGGAAAAGCACTTTTCGACGCGAAAACGTCGTTCAGCGCGAGAAAAGACGTTTTCGTATCAAATATTCCCTCTATCGGAAAAATGACAATGTCGATGCGTAAAAGCGCTCAAATCGTCAGGAAAAGCACTTTTCGACGCGAAAACGTCGTTCAGCGCGAGAAAAGACATTTTCGAATCAAATATTCCCCCTATCGGAAAAACGAAAATGTCGATGCGTAAAAACGCTCAAATCGTCAGGAAAAGCACTTTTCGACCCGAAAACGTCGTTCAGCGCGAGGAAAGACGTTTTCGTATCAAATATTCCCCCTATCCGAAAAACGAAAATGTCGATGCGTAAAAGCGCTCAAATCGTCAGGAAAAGCACTTTTCGACGCGAAAACGTCGTTCAGCGCGAGAAAAGACGTTTTCGTATCAAATATTCCCCCTATCCGAAAAACGAAAATGTCGATGCGTAAAAGCGCTCAAATCGTCAGGAAAAGCACTTTTCGAACCGAAAACGTTCGTTCAGCGCGGAAGGGGACGTTTTCGTATCAAATATTCCCCCTATCGGAAAATGAAAATGTCGATGCGTAAAAGCGCTCAAATCGTCAGGAAAAGCACTTTTCGACGCGAAAACGTCGTTCAGCGCGAGAAAAGACGTTTTCGTATCAAATATTCCCCCTATCCGAAAAACGAAAATGTCGATGCGTAAAAGCGCTCAAATCGTCAGGAAAAGCACTTTTCGACGCGAAAACGTCGTTCAGCGCGAGAAAAGACGTTTTCGAATCAAATATTCCCCCTATCGGAAAAACGACAATGTCGATGCGTAAAAGCGCTCAAATCGTCAGGAAAAGCACTTTTCGACGCGAAAACGTCGTTCAGCGCGAGAAAAGACGTTTTCGTATCAAATATTCCCCCTATCGGAAAAACGACAATGTCGATGCGTAAAAGCGCTCAAATCGTCAGGAAAAGCACTTTTCGACCCGAAAACGTTCGTTCAGCGCGGGAAGAGACGTTTTCGTATCAAATATTCCCCCTATCGGAAAAATGAAAATGTCGATGCGTAAAAGCGCTCAAATCGTCAGGAAAAGCACTTTTCGACGCGAAAACGTCGTTCAGCGCGAGAAAAGACGTTTTCGTATCAAATATTCCCCCTATCGGAAAAACGAAAATGTCGATGCGTAAAAGCGCTCAAATCGTCAGGAAAAGCACTTTTCGACGCGAAAACGTCGTTCAGCGCGAGAAAAGACGTTTTCGTATCAAATATTCCCCCTATCGGAAAAACGAAAATGTCGATGCGTAAAAGCGCTCAAATCGTCAGGAAAAGCACTTTTCGACCCGAAAACGTTCGTTCAGCGCGGGAAGAGACGTTTTCGTATCAAATATTCCCCCTATCGGAAAAATGAAAATGTCGATGCGTAAAAGCGCTCAAATCGTCAGGAAAAGCACTTTTCGACGCGAAAACGTCGTTCAGCGCGAGAAAAGACGTTTTCGTATCAAATATTCCCTCTATCGGAAAAACGACAATGTCGATGCGTAAAAGCGCTCAAATCGTCAGGAAAAGCACTTTTCGACGCGAAAACGTCGTTCAGCGCGAGAAAAGACGTTTTCGTATCAAATATTCCCCCTATCGGAAAAATGAAAATGTCGATGCGTAAAAGCGCTCAAATCGTCAGGAAAAGCACTTTTCGACCCGAAAACGTTCGTTCAGCGAGGGAAGAGACGTTTTCGTATCAAATATTCCCCCTATCGGAAAAATGAAAATGTCGATGCGTAAAAGCGCTCAAATCGTCAGGAAAAGCACTTTTCGACGCGAAAACGTCGTTCAGCGCGAGAAAAGACGTTTTCGTATCAAATATTCCCTCTATCGGAAAAATGACAATGTCGATGCGTAAAAGCGCTCAAATCGTCAGGAAAAGCACTTTTCGACGCGAAAACGTCGTTCAGCGCGAGAAAAGACGTTTTCGAATCAAATATTCCCCCTATCGGAAAAACGAAAATGTCGATGCGTAAAAACGCTCAAATCGTCAGGAAAAGCACTTTTCGACCCGAAAACGTCGTTCAGCGCGAGGAAAGACGTTTTCGTATCAAATATTCCCCCTATCCGAAAAACGAAAATGTCGATGCGTAAAAGCGCTCAAATCGTCAGGAAAAGCACTTTTCGACGCGAAAACGTCGTTCAGCGCGAGAAAAGACGTTTTCGTATCAAATATTCCCCCTATCCGAAAAACGAAAATGTCGATGCGTAAAAGCGCTCAAATCGTCAGGAAAAGCACTTTTCGAACCGAAAACGTTCGTTCAGCGCGGAAGGGGACGTTTTCGTATCAAATATTCCCCCTATCGGAAAAACGAAAATGTCGATGCGTAAAAGCGCTCAAATCGTCAGGAAAAGCACTTTTCGACGCGAAAACGTCGTTCAGCGCGAGAAAAGACGTTTTCGTATCAAATATTCCCCCTATCCGAAAAACGAAAATGTCGATGCGTAAAAGCGCTCAAATCGTCAGGAAAAGCACTTTTCGACGCGAAAACGTCGTTCAGCGCGAGAAAAGACGTTTTCGAATCAAATATTCCCCCTATCGGAAAAACGACAATGTCGATGCGTAAAAGCGCTCAAATCGTCAGGAAAAGCACTTTTCGACGCGAAAACGTCGTTCAGCGCGAGAAAAGACGTTTTCGTATCAAATATTCCCCCTATCGGAAAAACGACAATGTCGATGCGTAAAAGCGCTCAAATCGTCAGGAAAAGCACTTTTCGACGCGAAAACGTCGTTCAGCGGGAGAAAAGACGTTTTCGTATCAAATATTCCCCCTATCGGAAAAACGAAAATGTCGATGCGTAAAAGCGCTCAAATCGTCAGGAAAAGCACTTTTCGACCCGAAAACGTTCGTTCAGCGCGGGAAGAGACGTTTTCGTATAGAATATTCCCCCTATCGGAAAAATGAAAATGTCGATGCGTAAAAGCGCTCAAATCGTCAGGAAAAGCACTTTTCGACGCGAAAACGTCGTTCAGCGCGAGAAAAGACGTTTTCGTATCAAATATTCCCCCTATCGGAAAAACGAAAATGTCGATGCGTAAAAGCGCTCAAATCGTCAGGAAAAGCACTTTTCGACGCGAAAACGTCGTTCAGCGCGAGAAAAGACGTTTTCGTATCAAATATTCCCCCTATCGGAAAAACGACAATGTCGATGCGTAAAAGCGCTCAAATCGTCGGGAAAAGCACTTTTCGACCCGAAAACGTCGTTCAGCGCGAGAAAAGACGTTTTCGTATCAAATATTCCCCCTATCGGAAAAACGACAATGTCGATGCATAAAAGCGCTCAAATCGTCGGGAAAAGCACTTTTCGACGCGAAAACGTCGTTCAGCGCGAGAAAAGACGTTTTCAGATCAAATATTCCCCCTATCGGAAAAACGACAATGTCGATGCGTAAAAGCGCTCAAATCGTCAGGAAAGCACTTTTCGACGCGAAAACGTCGTTCAGCGCGAGAAAAGACGTTTTCGTATCAAATATTCCCCCTATCCGAAAAACGAAAATGTCGATGCGTAAAAGCGCTCAAATCGTCAGGAAAAGCACTTTTCGACCCGAAAACGTTCGTTCAGCGCGGGAAGAGACGTTTTCGTATCAAATAATCCCCCTATCGGAAAAATGAAAATGTCGATGCGTAAAAGCGCTCAAATCGTCAGGAAAAGCACTTTTCGACGCGAAAACGTCGTTCAGCGCGAGAAAAGACGTTTTCGTATCAAATATTCCCCCTATCGGAAAAACGACAATGTCGATGCGTAAAATCGCTCAAATCGTCAGGAAAGCACTTTTCGACGCGAAAACGTCGTTCAGCGCGAGAAAAGACGTTTTCGTATCAAATATTCCCCCTATCGGAAAAACGAAAATGTCGATGCGTAAAAGCGCTCAAATCGCCAGGAAAAGCACTTTTCGACCCGAAAACGTCGTTCAGCGCGAGAAAAGACGTTTTCGTATCAAATATTCCCCCTATCCGAAAAACGAAAATGACGATGCGTAAAAGCGCTCAAATCGTCAGGAAAAGCACTTTTCGACCCGAAAACATTCGTTCAGCGCGGGAAGAGACGTTTTCGTATCAAATATTCCCCCTATCGGAAAAATGAAAATGTCGATGCGTAAAAGCGCTCAAATCGTCAGGAAAAGCACTTTTCGACCCGAAAACGTCGTTCAGCGCGAGAAAAGACGTTTTCGTATCAAATATTCCCCCTATCGGAAAAATGAAAATGTCGATGCGTAAAAGCGCTCAAATCGTCAGGAAAAGCACTTTTCGACCCGAAAACGTCGTTCAGCGCGAGAAAAGACGTTTTCGTATCAAATATTCCCCCTATCGGAAAAACGACAATGTCGATGCGTAAAAGCGCTCAAATCGTCAGGAAAAGCACTTTTCGACCCGAAAACGTCGTTCAGCGCGAGAAAAGACGTTTTCGTATCAAATATTCCCCCTATCGGAAAAACGACAATGTCGATGCGTAAAAGCGCTCAAATCGTCAGGAAAAGCACTTTTCGACGCGAAAACGTCGTTCAGCGCGAGAAAAGACGTTTTCGTATCAAATATTCCCCCAATCGGAAAAACGACAATGTCGATGCGTAAAAGCGCTCAAATCGTCGGGAAAAGCACTTTTCGACCCGAAAACGTCGTTCAGCGCGAGAAAAGACGTTTTCGTATCAAATATTCCCCCTATCGGAAAAACGACAATGTCGATGCGTAAAAGCGCTCAAATCGTCGGGAAAAGCACTTTTCGACCCGAAAACGTCGTTCAGCGCGAGAAAAGACGTTTTCGTATCAAATATTCCCCCTATCGGAAAAACGACAATGTCGATGCGTAAAAGCGCTCAAATCGTCAGGAAAAGCACTTTTCGACGCGAAAACGTCGTTCAGCGCGAGAAAAGACGTTTTCGTATCAAATATTCCCCCTATCGGAAAAACGAAAATGTCGATGCGTAAAAGCGCTCAAATCGTCAGGAAAAGCACTTTTCGACCCGAAAACGTCGTTCAGCGCGAGAAAAGACGTTTTCGTATCAAATATTCCCCCTATCCGAAAAACGAAAATGTCGATGCGTAAAAGCGCTCAAATCGTCAGGAAAAGCACTTTTCGACGCGAAAACGTCGTTCAGCGCGAGAAAAGACGTTTTCGTATCAAATATTCCCCCTATCCGAAAAACGACAATGTCGATGCGTAAAAGCGCTCAAATCGTCAGGAAAAGCACTTTTCGACCCGAAAACGTTCGTTCAGCGCGGGAAGAGACGTTTTCGTATCAAATATTCCCCCTATCGGAAAAACGAAAATGTCGATGCGTAAAAGCGCTCAAATCGTCAGGAAAAGCACTTTTCGACGTGAAAACGTCGTTCAGCGCGAGAAAAGACGTTTTCGTATCAAATATTTCCCCCTATCCGAAAAACGAAAATGTCGATGCGTAAAAGCGCTCAAATCGTCAGGAAAAGCACTTTTCGACGCGAAAACGTCGTTCAGCGCGAGAAAAGACGTTTTCGTATCAAATATTCCCTCTATCGGAAAAACGACAATGTCGATGCGTAAAAGCGCTCAAATCGTCAGGAAAAGCACTTTTCGACGCGAAACGTCGTTCAGCGCGAGAAAAGACGTTTTCGTATCAAATATTCCCCCTATCGGAAAAACGAAAATGTCGATGCGTAAAAGCGCTCAAATCGTCAGGAAAAGCACTTTTCGACCCGAAAACGTTCGTTCAGCGTGGGAAGAGACGTTTTCGTATCAAATATTCCCCCTATCGGAAAAATGAAAATGTCGATGCGTAAAAGCGCTCAAATCGTCAGGAAAAGCACTTTTCGACGCGAAAACGTCGTTCAGCGCGAGAAAAGACGTTTTCGTATCAAATATTCCCCCTATCGGAAAAACGACAATGTCGATGCGTAAAAGCGCTCAAATCGTCAGGGAAAAGCACTTTTCGACCCGAAAACGTCGTGCAGCGCGAGAAAAGACGTTTTCTTATCAAATATTCCCCCTATCGGAAAAACGACAATGTCGATGCGTAAAAGCGCTCAAATCGTCAGGAAAAGCACTTTTCGACGCGAAAACGTCGTTCAGCGCGAGAAAAGACGTTTTCGTATCAAATATTCCCCCTATCGGAAAAAACGACAATGTCAATGCGTAAAAGCGCTCAAATCGTCGGGAAAAGCACTTTTCGACCCGAAAACGTCGTTCAGCGCGAGAAAAGACGTTTTCGTATCAAATATTCCCCCTATCGGAAAAACGACAATGTCGATGCGTAAAAGCGCTCAAATCGTCGGGAAAAGCACTTTTCGACCCGAAAACGTCGTTCAGCGCGAGAAAAGACGTTTTCGTATCAAATATTCCCCCTATCGGAAAAACGACAATGTCGATGCGTAAAAGCGCTCAAATCGTCGGGAAAAAGCACTTTTCGACCCGAAAACGTCGTTCAGCGCGAGAAAAGACGTTTTCGTATCAAATATTCCCCCTATCGGAAAAACGACAATGTCGATGCGTAAAAGCGCTCAAATCGTCGGGAAAAGCACTTTTCGACCCGAAAACGTCGTTCAGCGCGAGAAAAGACGTTTTCGTATCAAATATTCCCCCTATCGGAAAAACGACAATGTCGATGCGTAAAAGCGCTCAAATCGTCGGGAAAAGCACTTTTCGACGCGAAAACGTCGTTCAGCGCGAGAAAAGACGTTTTCGTATCAAATATTCCCCCTATCGGAAAAACGAAAATGTCGATGCGTAAAAGCGCTCAAATCGTCAGGAAAAGCACTTTTCGACCCGAAAACGTCGTTCAGCGCGAGAAAAGACGTTTTCGTATCAAATATTCCCCCTATCGGAAAAACGAAAATGTCGATGCGTAAAAGCGCTCAAATCGTCAGGAAAGCACTTTTCGACGCGAAAACGTCGTTCAGCGCGAGAAAAGACGTTTTCGTATCAAATAATCCCCCTATCGGAAAAACGAAAATGTCGATGCGTAAAAGCGCTCAAATCGCCAGGAAAAGCACTTTTCGACGCGAAAACGTCGTTCAGCGCGAGAAAAGACGTTTTCGTATCAAATATTCCCCCTATCGGAAAAACGAAAATGTCGATGCGTAAAAGCGCTCAAATCGTCAGGAAAAGCACTTTTCGACCCGAAAACGTCGTTCAGCGCGAGAAAAGACGTTTTCGTATCAAATATTCCCCCTATCCGAAAAACGACAATGTCGATGCGTAAAAGCGCTCAAATCGTCAGGAAAAGCACTTTTCGACCCGAAAACGTTCGTTCAGCGCGGGAAGAGACGTTTTCGTATCAAATATTCCCCCTATCGGAAAAACGAAAATGTCGATGCGTAAAAGCGCTCAAATCGTCAGGAAAAGCACTTTTCGACGCGAAAACGTCGTTCAGCGCGAGAAAAGACGTTTTCGTATCAAATATTCCCCCTATCCAAAAACGAAAATGTCGATGCGTAAAAGCGCTCAAATCGTCAGGAAAAGCACTTTTCGACGCGAAAACGTCGTTCAGCGCGAGAAAAGACGTTTTCGTATCAAATATTTCCTCTATCGGAAAAACGACAATGTCGATGCGTAAAAGCGCTCAAATCATCAGGAAAAGCACTTTTCGACGCGAAAACGTCGTTCAGCGCGAGAAAAGACGTTTTCGTATCAAATATTCCCCCTATCGGAAAAATGAAAATGTCGATGCGTAAAAGCGCTCAAATCGTCAGGAAAAGCACTTTTCGACCCGAAAACGTTCGTTCAGCGCGGGAAGAGACGTTTTCGTATCAAATATTCCCCCTATCGGAAAAATGAAAATGTCGATGCGTAAAAGCGCTCAAATCGTCAGGAAAAGCACTTTTCGACCCGAAAACGTCGTTCAGCGCGAGAAAAGACGTTTTCGTATCAAATATTCCCCCTATCGGAAAAACGACAATGTCGATGCGTAAAAGCGCTCAAATCGTCAGGAAAAGCACTTTTCGACGCGAAAACGTCGTTCAGCGCGAGAAAAGACGTTTTCGTATCAAATATTCCCCCTATCGGAAAAACGACAATGTCGATGCGTAAAAGCGCTCAAATCGTCAGGAAAAGCACTTTTCGACCCGAAAACGTCGTTCAGCGCGAGAAAAGACGTTTTCGTATCAAATATTCCCCCTATCGGAAAAATGAAAATGTCGATGCGTAAAAGCGCTCAAATCGTCAGGAAAAGCACTTTTCGACGCGAAAACGTCGTTCAGCGCGAGAAAAGACGTTTTCGTATCAAATATTCCCCCTATCGGAAAAACGACAATGTCGATGCGTAAAAGCGCTCAAATCGTCAGGAAAAGCACTTTTCGACCCGAAAACGTCGTTCAGCGCGAGAAAAGACGTTTTCGTATCAAATATTCTCCCTATCGGAAAAACGACAATGTCGATGCGTAAAAGCGCTCAAATCGTCAGGAAAAGCACTTTTCGACGCGAAAACGTCGTTCAGCGCGAGAAAAGACGTTTTCGTATCAAATATTCCCCCTATCGGAAAAACGACAATGTCGATGCGTAAAAGCGCTCAAATCGTCAGGAAAAGCACTTTTCGACGCGAAAACGTCGTTCAGCGGGAGAAAAGACGTTTTAGTATCAAATATTCCCCCTATCCGAAAAACGTAAATGTCGATGCGTAGAAGCGCTCAAATCGTCAGGAAAAGCACTTTTCGACCCGAAAACGTTCGTTCAGCGCGGGAAGAGACGTTTTCGTATCAAATATTCCCCCTATCGGAAAAATGAAAATGTCGATGCGTAAAAGCGCTCAAATCGTCAGGAAAAGCACTTTTCGACGCGAAAACGTCGTTCAGCGCGAGAAAAGACGTTTTCGTATCAAATATTCCCCCCATCCGAAAAACGAAAATGTCGATGCGTAAAAGCGCTCAAATCGTCAGGAAAAGCACTTTTCGACCCGAAAACGTTCGTTCAGCGCGGGAAGAGACGTTTTCGTATCAAATATTCCCCCTATCGGAAAATGAAAATGTCGATGCGTAAAAGCGCTCAAATCGTCAGGAAAAGCACTTTTCGACGCGAAAACGTCGGTCAGCGCGAGAAAAGACGTTTTCGTATCAAATATTCCCCCTATCGGAAAAACGACAATGTCGATGCGTAAAAGCGCTCAAATCGTCGGGAAAAGCACTTTTCGACCCGAAAACGTCGTTCAGCGCGAGAAAAGACGTTTTCGTATCAAATATTCCCCCTATCGGAAAAACGACAATGTCGATGCGTAAAAGCGCTCAAATCGTCGGGAAAAGCACTTTTCGACGCGAAAACGTCGTTCAGCGCGAGAAAAGACGTTTTCGTATCAAATATTCCCCCTATCGGAAAAACGAAAATGTCGATGCGTAAAAGCGCTCAAATCGTCAGGAAAAGCACTTTTCGACCCGAAAACGTTCGTTCAGCGCGGGAAGAGACGTTTTCGTATCAAATATTCCCCCTATCGGAAAAATGAAAATGTCGATGCGTAAAAGCGCTCAAATCGTCAGGAAAAGCACTTTTCGACGCGAAAACGTCGTTCAGCGCGAGAAAAGACGTTTTCGTATCAAATATTCCCCCTATCGGAAAAACGACAATGTCGATGCGTAAAAGCGCTCAAATCGTCGGGAAAAGCACTTTTCGACCCGAAAACGTCGTTCAGCGCGAGAAAAGACGTTTTCGTATCAAATATTCCCCCTATCGGAAAAACGACAATGTCGATGCGTAAAAGCGCTCAAATCGTCAGGAAAAGCACTTTTCGACGCGAAAACGTCGTTCAGCGCGAGAAAAGACGTTTTCGTATCAAATATTCCCCCTATCGGAAAAACGAAAATGTCGATGCGTAAAAGCGCTCAAATCGCCAGGAAAAGCACTTTTCGACCCGAAAACGTCGTTCAGCGCGAGAAAAGACGTTTTCGTATCAAATATTCCCCCTATCCGAAAAACGAAAATGTCGATGCGTAAAAGCGCTCAAATCGTCAGGAAAAGCACTTTTCGACGCGAAAACGTCGTTCAGCGCGAGAAAAGACGTTTTCGTATCAAATATTCCCCCTATCCGAAAAACGAAAATGTCGATGCGTAAAAGCGCTCAAATCGCCAGGAAAAGCACTTTTCGACCCGAAAACGTTCGTTCAGCGCGGGAAGAGACGTTTTCGTATCAAATATTCCCCCTATCGGAAAAACGAAAATGTCGATGCGTAAAAGCGCTCAAATCGTCGGGAAAAGCACTTTTCGACGCGAAAACGTCGTTCAGCGCGAGAAAAGACGTTTTCGTATCAAATATTCCCTCTATCGGGAAAAAGACAATGTGGATGCGTAAAAGCGCTCAAATCGTCAGGAAAAGCACTTTTCGACGCGAAAACGTCGTTCAGCGCGAGAAAAGACGTTTTCGTATCAAATATTCCCCCTATCGGAAAAATGAAAATGTCGATGCGTAAAAGCGCTCAAATCGTCAGGAAAAGCACTTTTCGACCCGAAAACGTTCGTTCAGCGAGGGAAGAGACGTTTTCGTATCAAATATTCCCCCTATCGGAAAAATGAAAATGTCGATGCGTAAAAGCGCTCAAATCGTCAGGAAAAGCACTTTTCGACGCGAAAACGTCGTTCAGCGCGAGAAAAGACGTTTTCGTATCAAATATTCCCTCTATCGGAAAAATGACAATGTCGATGCGTAAAAGCGCTCAAATCGTCAGGAAAAGCACTTTTCGACGCGAAAACGTCGTTCAGCGCGAGAAAAGACGTTTTCGAATCAAATATTCCCCCTATCGGAAAAACGAAAATGTCGATGCGTAAAAACGCTCAAATCGTCAGGAAAAGCACTTTTCGACCCGAAAACGTCGTTCAGCGCGAGAAAAGACGTTTTCGTATCAAATATTCCCCCTATCCGAAAAACGAAAATGTCGATGCGTAAAAGCGCTCAAATCGTCAGGAAAAGCTCTTTTCGACGCGAAAACGTCGTTCAGCGCGAGAAAAGACGTTTTCGTATCAAATATTCCCCCTATCCGAAAAACGAAAATGTCGATGCGTAAAAGCGCTCAAATCGTCAGGAAAAGCACTTTTCGAACCGAAAACGTTCGTTCAGCGCGGAAGGGGACGTTTTCGTATCAAATATTCCCCCTATCGGAAAAATGAAAATGTCGATGCGTAAAAGCGCTCAAATCGTCAGGAAAAGCACTTTTCGACGCGAAAACGTCGTTCAGCGCGAGAAAAGACGTTTTCGTATCAAATATTCCCCCTATCCGAAAAACGAAAATGTCGATGCGTAAAAGCGCTCAAATCGTCAGGAAAAGCACTTTTCGACGCGAAAACGTCGTTCAGCGCGAGAAAAGACGTTTTCGAATCAAATATTCCCCCTATCGGAAAAACGACAATGTCGATGCGTAAAAGCGCTCAAATCGTCAGGAAAAGCACTTTTCGACGCGAAAACGTCGTTCAGCGCGAGAAAAGACGTTTTCGTATCAAATATTCCCCCTATCGGAAAAACGACAAGGTCGATGCCTAAAAGCGCTCAAATCGTCAGGAAAAGCACTTTTCGACGCGAAAACGTCGTTCAGCGGGAGAAAAGACGTTTTCGTATCAAATATTCCCCCTATCCGAAAAACGAAAATGTCGATGCGTAAAAGCGCTCAAATCGTCAGGAAAAGCACTTTTCGACCCGAAAACGTTCGTTCAGCGCGGGAAGAGACGTTTTCGTATCAAATATTCCCCCTATCGGAAAAATGAAAATGTCGATGCGTAAAAGCGCTCAAATCGTCAGGAAAAGCACTTATCGACGCGAAAACGTCGTTCAGCGCGAGAAAAGACGTTTTCGTATCAAATATTCCCCCTATCCGAAAAACGAAAATGTCGATGCGTAAAAGCGCTCAAATCGTCAGGAAAAGCACTTTTCGACCCGAAAACGTTCGTTCAGCGCGGGAAGAGACGTTTTCGTATCAAATATTCCCCCTATCGGAAAAATGAAAATGTCGATGCGTAAAAGCGCTCAAATCGTCAGGAAAAGCACTTTTCGACGCGAAAACGTCGTTCAGCGCGAGAAAAGACGTTTTCGTATCAAATATTCCCCCTATCGGAAAAACGAAAATGTCGATGCGTAAAAGCGCTCAAATCGTCAGGAAAAGCACTTTTCGACGCGAAAACGTCGTTCAGCGCGAGAAAAGACGTTTTCGTATCAAATATTCCCCTTATCGGAAAAACGAAAATGTCGATGCGTAAAAGCACTCAAATCGTCAGGAAAAGCACTTTTCGACCCGAAAACGTTCGTTCAGCGCGGGAAGAGACGTTTTCGTATCAAATATTCCCCCTATCGGAAAAATGAAAATGTCGATGCGTAAAAGCGCTCAAATCGTCAGGAAAAGCACTTTTCGACGCGAAAACGTCGTTCAGCGCGAGAAAAGACGTTTTCGTATCAAATATTCCCCCTATCGGAAAAACGACAATGTCGATGCGTAAAAGCGCTCAAATCGTCAGGAAAGCACTTTTCGACGCGAAAACGTCGTTCAGCGCGAGAAAAGACGTTTTCGTATCAAATATTCCCCCTATCCGAAAAACGAAAATGTCGATGCGTAAAAGCGCTCAAATCGTCAGGAAAAGCACTTTTCGACCCGAAAACGTTCGTTCAGCGCGGGAAGAGACGTTTTCGTATCAAATAATCCCCCTATCGGAAAAATGAAAATGTCGATGCGTAAAAGCGCTCAAATCGTCAGGAAAAGCACTTTTCGACGCGAAAACGTCGTTCAGCGCGAGAAAAGACGTTTTCGTATCAAATATTCCCCCTATCGGAAAAACGACAATGTCGATGCGTAAAAGCGCTCAAATCGTCAGGAAAAGCACTTTTCGACGCGAAAACGTCGTTCAGCGCGAGAAAAGACGTTTTCGTATCAAATATTCTATTGGGGTGATAAATTTGTAGTTTGCATAGAGGGAGGGAAGCCAGAGTTCAGGGCAGTGGCTGAAGTTAGTAAACAACCTACGTAGATGCTTACGTCGCACACAAGACACTGAATAGAAGATAGGTGAAAGTGACGTGAGTATCTGCGTAGGGTTGCTGGTTATAGCGGCAGCCTTGAGCTCTGGTATGGCTAGGAAGTAAACAAGTAATAAACTCGTGACGTATAACATATGTAGAAGTATACGTCACGAGTAACATGAAATAAGATAAAAAGGGAGGGTCAGCACAGTAAGGGGGAGAGAGATGCTAGAGTGGCGGAGAAGCCTAAAAATACGAGCTGTAGGAAGGAATAAGAATTGTGCGGGAAAATAAAGAAAGAACGTAGACCCACGAGAAGAGTTGTTATTATTCCGGAGTCAGAGGGATATCACTTATCGGATTAATCGGAACCAACAACGACAACACGAGGGGAGAACGCAACGTGGCCCCCACAACAATTGGTTGAGAAACTCAACTCCACAACATTGTTGGAGAACCGAAAGCAACCCCACAACATTGGTGGAGAACAGTGGTGTATCCTGCACCTCTCGCTGCCAAGCGATCGTGTATATTTGGTGAGTGAACAGGGGTGAAGTAAAAGTGTAAGATGAACGTTACATTCCGTAACCGTTATAATTACATGAAATACGGGCCGCTACCGCGGGTTAAGTTGAAATATTGCGGATAACTCGATCTGTGTATAAAAATCATTCCCGTCTGGATTCAATAGCTGTTTGTTTGTCTTATTCGAGAAATATGTAATCTTCATATCGTCAGATTCAGTTGAAATGAATTATAGAGCTTCCAGTGCGGAAAGAAGTTGTTTCTTTCCATATTTAGATTAATTGAATTATCCGATTTGGTGTGGCGTTTTCGTAAGATCGTGTTTTGGACACTACGTTTTATATGGCAGAAAATTGGATTCACTACTCCGAATTTAGATTCGTGTGAATTAACGGACATAATGGCGTTCGGAAACGAAGCGATTCTGCGATCGTAACGCGATAAATGAAATACAGTGGGGTATTAGAGGCATTATACAAACGCATTTCATCATCGGACAGTTCATAGATCTGCTACGGGAAATCGACCTTGGAGACGTTCAACGGACTACGATTGCGGCTTATAGTAATTGTAAATAATATGATATGTATTTCTGCATGTTTTGATTGCTTTTGTAGAATGATACTCAGCGTTTTTAAGTTGCTTGTGTGCTGGGTTATTGTATCTACGTAGATATAAATATGCACTACGTAAATCTTTTATAGTTTGCTAAATTTGCTGGATGGTATTTCGCGAAAGAATGATTTATTAGTCTAGGTGAGCCACTCGGTTATCAGTGTAACGATAGTTGAAAGCGCTCACTGCCTGTATATACCTAACAAATAACTGTGGTGTTTATGTGGTTTTAAGAAATATAATGAGTATCGCGAGTTAGTATAGAATATGTTTATTGTGCAAAGGTTAGATTGGGCGCTCAGTGGTGAATCTTACCAGAGGGGGTTTGGATAGAGTAGTTTATATGAGATGAATTAAGGTGGACCAGGGACCTGGATGAAGAGTAAGGGATGCTCTAGGGAGGGTCCGGATTAAAACGGGGGATTATAGCCCGAAGGATTAATTCTGAAGATCCTTTGAAACAGTATAATGTTTAGTGGCTAGCCTCTGGGAAAGATTGGATATATATGTTGGACATTATTAGGGTCGAATATCAAGAAATACCAAATGGGTGATTCGTCGGCCGGTTCCCTATTTATCCATAGATTTTATTTACTCCGGTAAGGCGTGACATGGGGGATGATACGGAAATGAGAAATGTCACGATACAGCTATTTGTTAGGTATGCTGAAATGGCCATTCAGGGGATTGGTTTTTTAGAAGTAAAGGGTTGCTCATTGCGTAATACAATAAGTATGATAAGTATTATTCGGTAGATTGGGTATCTTAACTGAATGGTCGTAGATATCAGGGATGTGTGAGCGCTATGTTTTTCCGAACTTTCAGTCCGTCCTGACCGGTTTATATACAGGATGATGCGTCGGCCGTTTTACATGTGGGGTTATATCCCCTGATTTGCGGGAAGGAATTAGAACAATTCGAATATCAGATGTGGGTGGTTTGGAAGACCATAGGCCCAGGAGTTAAAGTTAATTTTTGAGAATCGGCTGTTTGAATGGCACTGAATGAGTAGTGTCCAGAGGAATTTTCCCTAACTTTTGGGTGATGCATCTTAATGAGTTTTGTGGTCACTTTATGACATCCTTCCATAAATATATGGCGGCCTGCCTGTCTATTTCAACGGTTCCAAGCCGCAAATAGCAGTTCATGTTATCCCTGCCTAGACTACGGATAAATGTGCTTTCTGAGGCAATGGGTGGGGACTAGCAGCTGACATCTCAATAATGCGAATGTACGCATGCGGTATATTCATTTTTGGTATGTTTTGGCTTACCTTTATGTTACGTACACATAGAAAAATTATTATGAAATTGTTTGTGAATTCATTGTTGAGCATGTCTGTTGCCAACGTGTGCTGGGCACATAATAATCAACTAAATGATGTATCTGGCATCTGTATTAATTTACGTCGTTGATTGGGGTCGGGACAGGTTTGACAAATCATCTGATATCGGTTAAGGTAACGGCTGATAGTTTGGACAGTGGGAAATTGACATGTTTGCAATGGTAATTTTAAAGACAAATTAGGCTGCACACACTGATTATTTTTTTTGGTAAAGATAACGAGAACGAGAAGAGTCAGAAAGTTGAAGTGGTTGGTCATATATTGTTAAATTATTAGACTACATAAATGTGGATATAGAGAAATGGGTGATTGTCTATGAAAGCTATTTGGGAAGTTGTGTTTGATATGTTTTTTTTGCATGACTACAATTGTATAGGCTTGTTCTCATTAAATGTAAGATCAATATACAGATGTACATGCCTCATAATTGTTATATATTACTGATGAAAAGAGTCTCATATTTGATATTTGTAGATGATTGCTTTCCCTTAGATAAAGTTCGTGTGTTAAGTTTATAAGTATTTAGAAACTTTTTTGGCTTACCGTAAAATTCTATGGGGTCCATGTAGGTCTCGTTGATGAATAAGATGAACTGATGATGAGTGGGGTGTGTTGCTTAGTTTAGGTAGAAGTTTGATGTAGGATTGGATAATAGGGGAAAGGGTCAGAAATTGTGATCTATGTCTACTTTACAGGTGTTGTAAATTGATGTACGGAATGGTGGTTGTGTATCATTAGTCTTGATGTTCTGAAGGTTTTGTGTAATTTTCATTACCCTGCGGCTGGCTTTAAGTTGTTAGAGATGTTGCTTATGAATGATGTTCTGAAGCCTGTACACTTTTGAAAAGATTTTTTTTGGGAAACTACAATAGGGTCTTGTGAATTTTTGGCGATTGGGGACCAATCGTCTGGGGAGGAGGATAGTATTGGGGTGATAAATTTGTAGTTTGCATAGAGGGAGGGAAGCCAGAGTTCAGGGCAGTGGCTGAAGTTAGTAAACAACCTACGTTGATGCTTACGTCGCACACAAGACACTGAATAGAAGATAGGTGAAAGTGACGTGAGTATCTGCGTAGGGTTGCTGGTTATAGCGGCAGCCTTGAGCTCTGGTATGGCTAGGAAGTAAACAAGTAATAAACTCGTGACGTATAACATATGTAGAAGTATACGTCACGAGTAACATGAAATAAGATAAAAAGGGAGGGTCAGCACAGTAAGGGGGAGAGAGATGCTAGAGTGGCGGAGAAGCCTAAAAATACGAGCTGTAGGGAGGAATAAGAATTGTGCGGGAAAATAAAGAAAGAACGTAGACCCACGAGAAGAGTTGTTATTATTCCGGAGTCAGAGGGATATCACTTATCGGATTAATCGGAACCAACAACGACAACACGAGGGGAGAACGCAACGTGGCCCCCACAACAATTGGTTGAAAAACTCAACTCCACAACATTGTTGGAGAACCGAAGGCAACTCCACAACAATTCCCCCTATCGGAAAAATGAAAATGTCGATGCGTAAAAGCGCTCAAATCGTCAGGAAAAGCACTTTTCGACCCGAAAACGTTCGTTCAGCGAGGGAAGAGACGTTTTCGTATCAAATATTCCCCCTATCGGAAAAATGAAAATGTCGATGCGTAAAAGCGCTCAAATCGTCAGGAAAAGCACTTTTCGACGCGAAAACGTCGTTCAGCGCGAGAAAAGACGTTTTCGTATCAAATATTCCCTCTATCGGAAAAACGAAAATGTCGATGCGTAAAAACGCTCAAATCGTCAGGAAAAGCACTTTTCGACCCGAAAACGTCGTTCAGCGCAAGAAAAGACGTTTTCGTATCAAATATTCCCCCTATCCGAAAAACGACAATGTCGATGCGTAAAAGCGCTCAAATCGTCAGGAAAGCACTTTTCGACGCGAAAACGTCGTTCAGCGCGAGAAAAGACGTTTTCGTATCAAATATTCCCCCTATCCGAAAAACGAAAATGTCGATGCGTAAAAGCGCTCAAATCGTCAGGAAAAGCACTTTTCGACCCGAAAACGTTCGTTCAGCGCGGGAAGAGACGTTTTCGTATCAAATAATCCCCCTATCGGAAAAATGAAAATGTCGATGCGTAAAAGCGCTCAAATCGTCAGGAAAAGCACTTTTCGACGCGAAAACGTCGTTCAGCGCGAGAAAAGACGTTTTCGTATCAAATATTCCCCCTATCGGAAAAACGACAATGTCGATGCGTAAAAGCGCTCAAATCGTCAGGAAAAGCACTTTTCGACGCGAAAACGTCGTTCAGCGCGAGAAAAGACGTTTTCGTATCAAATATTCTATTGGGGTGATAAATTTGTAGTTTGCATAGAGGGAGGGAAGCCAGAGTTCAGGGCAGTGGCTGAAGTTAGTAAACAACCTACGTAGATGCTTACGTCGCACACAAGACACTGAATAGAAGATAGGTGAAAGTGACGTGAGTATCTGCGTAGGGTTGCTGGTTATAGCGGCAGCCTTGAGCTCTGGTATGGCTAGGAAGTAAACAAGTAATAAACTCGTGACGTATAACATATGTAGAAGTATACGTCACGAGTAACATGAAATAAGATAAAAAGGGAGGGTCAGCACAGTAAGGGGGAGAGAGATGCTAGAGTGGCGGAGAAGCCTAAAAATACGAGCTGTAGGAAGGAATAAGAATTGTGCGGGAAAATAAAGAAAGAACGTAGACCCACGAGAAGAGTTGTTATTATTCCGGAGTCAGAGGGATATCACTTATCGGATTAATCGGAACCAACAACGACAACACGAGGGGAGAACGCAACGTGGCCCCCACAACAATTGGTTGAGAAACTCAACTCCACAACATTGTTGGAGAACCGAAAGCAACCCCACAACATTGGTGGAGAACAGTGGTGTATCCTGCACCTCTCGCTGCCAAGCGATCGTGTATATTTGGTGAGTGAACAGGGGTGAAGTAAAAGTGTAAGATGAACGTTACATTCCGTAACCGTTATAATTACATGAAATACGGGCCGCTACCGCGGGTTAAGTTGAAATATTGCGGATAACTCGATCTGTGTATAAAAATCATTCCCGTCTGGATTCAATAGCTGTTTGTTTGTCTTATTCGAGAAATATGTAATCTTCATATCGTCAGATTCAGTTGAAATGAATTATAGAGCTTCCAGTGCGGAAAGAAGTTGTTTCTTTCCATATTTAGATTAATTGAATTATCCGATTTGGTGTGGCGTTTTCGTAAGATCGTGTTTTGGACACTACGTTTTATATGGCAGAAAATTGGATTCACTACTCCGAATTTAGATTCGTGTGAATTAACGGACATAATGGCGTTCGGAAACGAAGCGATTCTGCGATCGTAACGCGATAAATGAAATACAGTGGGGTATTAGAGGCATTATACAAACGCATTTCATCATCGGACAGTTCATAGATCTGCTACGGGAAATCGACCTTGGAGACGTTCAACGGACTACGATTGCGGCTTATAGTAATTGTAAATAATATGATATGTATTTCTGCATGTTTTGATTGCTTTTGTAGAATGATACTCAGCGTTTTTAAGTTGCTTGTGTGCTGGGTTATTGTATCTACGTAGATATAAATATGCACTACGTAAATCTTTTATAGTTTGCTAAATTTGCTGGATGGTATTTCGCGAAAGAATGATTTATTAGTCTAGGTGAGCCACTCGGTTATCAGTGTAACGATAGTTGAAAGCGCTCACTGCCTGTATATACCTAACAAATAACTGTGGTGTTTATGTGGTTTTAAGAAATATAATGAGTATCGCGAGTTAGTATAGAATATGTTTATTGTGCAAAGGTTAGATTGGGCGCTCAGTGGTGAATCTTACCAGAGGGGGTTTGGATAGAGTAGTTTATATGAGATGAATTAAGGTGGACCAGGGACCTGGATGAAGAGTAAGGGATGCTCTAGGGAGGGTCCGGATTAAAACGGGGGATTATAGCCCGAAGGATTAATTCTGAAGATCCTTTGAAACAGTATAATGTTTAGTGGCTAGCCTCTGGGAAAGATTGGATATATATGTTGGACATTATTAGGGTCGAATATCAAGAAATACCAAATGGGTGATTCGTCGGCCGGTTCCCTATTTATCCATAGATTTTATTTACTCCGGTAAGGCGTGACATGGGGGATGATACGGAAATGAGAAATGTCACGATACAGCTATTTGTTAGGTATGCTGAAATGGCCATTCAGGGGATTGGTTTTTTAGAAGTAAAGGGTTGCTCATTGCGTAATACAATAAGTATGATAAGTATTATTCGGTAGATTGGGTATCTTAACTGAATGGTCGTAGATATCAGGGATGTGTGAGCGCTATGTTTTTCCGAACTTTCAGTCCGTCCTGACCGGTTTATATACAGGATGATGCGTCGGCCGTTTTACATGTGGGGTTATATCCCCTGATTTGCGGGAAGGAATTAGAACAATTCGAATATCAGATGTGGGTGGTTTGGAAGACCATAGGCCCAGGAGTTAAAGTTAATTTTTGAGAATCGGCTGTTTGAATGGCACTGAATGAGTAGTGTCCAGAGGAATTTTCCCTAACTTTTGGGTGATGCATCTTAATGAGTTTTGTGGTCACTTTATGACATCCTTCCATAAATATATGGCGGCCTGCCTGTCTATTTCAACGGTTCCAAGCCGCAAATAGCAGTTCATGTTATCCCTGCCTAGACTACGGATAAATGTGCTTTCTGAGGCAATGGGTGGGGACTAGCAGCTGACATCTCAATAATGCGAATGTACGCATGCGGTATATTCATTTTTGGTATGTTTTGGCTTACCTTTATGTTACGTACACATAGAAAAATTATTATGAAATTGTTTGTGAATTCATTGTTGAGCATGTCTGTTGCCAACGTGTGCTGGGCACATAATAATCAACTAAATGATGTATCTGGCATCTGTATTAATTTACGTCGTTGATTGGGGTCGGGACAGGTTTGACAAATCATCTGATATCGGTTAAGGTAACGGCTGATAGTTTGGACAGTGGGAAATTGACATGTTTGCAATGGTAATTTTAAAGACAAATAAGGCTGCACACACTGATTATTTTTTTTGGTAAAGATAACGAGAACGAGAAGAGTCAGAAAGTTGAAGTGGTTGGTCATATATTGTTAAATTATTAGACTACATAAATGTGGATATAGAGAAATGGGTGATTGTCTATGAAAGCTATTTGGGAAGTTGTGTTTGATATGTTTTTTTTGCATGACTACAATTGTATAGGCTTGTTCTCATTAAATGTAAGATCAATATACAGATGTACATGCCTCATAATTGTTATATATTACTGATGAAAAGAGTCTCATATTTGATATTTGTAGATGATTGCTTTCCCTTAGATAAAGTTCGTGTGTTTTTAGAAACTTTTTTGGCTTACCGTAAAATTCTATGGGGTCCATGTAGGTCTCGTTGATGAATAAGATGAACTGATGATGAGTGGGGTGTGTTGCTTAGTTTAGGTAGAAGTTTGATGTAGGATTGGATAATAGGGGAAAGGGTCAGAAATTGTGATCTATGTCTACTTTACAGGTGTTGTAAATTGATGTACGGAATGGTGGTTGTGTATCATTAGTCTTGATGTTCTGAAGGTTTTGTGTAATTTTCATTACCCTGCGGCTGGCTTTAAGTTGTTAGAGATGTTGCTTATGAATGATGTTCTGAAGCCTGTACACTTTTGAAAAGATTTTTTTTGGGAAACTACAATAGGGTCTTGTGAATTTTTGGCGATTGGGGACCAATCGTCTGGGGAGGAGGATAGTATTGGGGTGATAAATTTGTAGTTTGCATAGAGGGAGGGAAGCCAGAGTTCAGGGCAGTGGCTGAAGTTAGTAAACAACCTACGTTGATGCTTACGTCGCACACAAGACACTGAATAGAAGATAGGTGAAAGTGACGTGAGTATCTGCGTAGGGTTGCTGGTTATAGCGGCAGCCTTGAGCTCTGGTATGGCTAGGAAGTAAACAAGTAATAAACTCGTGACGTATAACATATGTAGAAGTATACGTCACGAGTAACATGAAATAAGATAAAAAGGGAGGGTCAGCACAGTAAGGGGGAGAGAGATGCTAGAGTGGCGGAGAAGCCTAAAAATACGAGCTGTAGGAAGGAATAAGAATTGTGCGGGAAAATAAAGAAAGAACGTAGACCCACGAGAAGAGTTGTTATTATTCCGGAGTCAGAGGGATATCACTTATCGGATTAATCGGAACCAACAACGACAACACGAGGGGAGAACGCAACGTGGCCCCCACAACAATTGGTTGAAAAACTCAACTCCACAACATTGTTGGAGAACCGAAGGCAACTCCACAACAATTCCCCCTATCGGAAAAATGAAAATGTCGATGCGTAAAAGCGCTCAAATCGTCAGGAAAAGCACTTTTCGACCCGAAAACGTTCGTTCAGCGAGGGAAGAGACGTTTTCGTATCAAATATTCCCCCTATCGGAAAAATGAAAATGTCGATGCGTAAAAGCGCTCAAATCGTCAGGAAAAGCACTTTTCGACGCGAAAACGTCGTTCAGCGCGAGAAAAGACGTTTTCGTATCAAATATTCCCTCTATCGGAAAAACGAAAATGTCGATGCGTAAAAACGCTCAAATCGTCAGGAAAAGCACTTTTCGACCCGAAAACGTCGTTCAGCGCAAGAAAAGACGTTTTCGTATCAAATATTCCCCCTATCCGAAAAACGAAAATGTCGATGCGTAAAAGCGCTCAAATCGTCAGGAAAAGCACTTTTCGACGCGAAAACGTCGTTCAGCGCGAGAAAAGACGTTTTCGTATCAAATATTCCCCCTATCCGAAAAACGAAAATGTCGATGCGTAAAAGCGCTCAAATCGTCAGGAAAAGCACTTTTCGAACCGAAAACGTTCGTTCAGCGCGGAAGGGGACGTTTTCGTATCAAATATTCCCCCTATCGGAAAAATGAAAATGTCGATGCGTAAAAGCGCTCAAATCGTCAGGAAAAGCACTTTTCGACGCGAAAACGTCGTTCAGCGCGAGAAAAGACGTTTTCGTATCAAATATTCCCCCTATCCGAAAAACGAAAATGTCGATGCGTAAAAGCGCTCAAATCGTCAGGAAAAGCACTTTTCGACGCGAAAACGTCGTTCAGCGCGAGAAAAGACGTTTTCGAATCAAATATTCCCCCTATCGGAAAAACGACAATGTCGATGCGTAAAAGCGCTCAAATCGTCAGGAAAAGCACTTTTCGACGCGAAAACGTCGTTCAGCGCGAGAAAAGACGTTTTCGTATCAAATATTCCCCCTATCGGAAAAACGACAATGTCGATGCGTAAAAGCGCTCAAATCGTCAGGAAAAGCACTTTTCGACGCGAAAACGTCGTTCAGCGGGAGAAAAGACGTTTTCGTATCAAATATTCCCCCTATCCGAAAAACGAAAATGTCGATGCGTAAAAGCGCTCAAATCGTCAGGAAAAGCACTTTTCGACCCGAAAACGTTCGTTCAGCGCGGGAAGAGACGTTTTCGTATCAAATATTCCCCCTATCGGAAAAATGAAAATGTCGATGCGTAAAAGCGCTCAAATCGTCAGGAAAAGCACTTTTCGACGCGAAAACGTCGTTCAGCGCGAGAAAAGACGTTTTCGTATCAAATATTCCCCCTATCCGAAAAACGAAAATGTCGATGCGTAAAAGCGCTCAAATCGTCAGGAAAAGCACTTTTCGACCCGAAAACGTTCGTTCAGCGCGGGAAGAGACGTTTTCGTATCAAATATTCCCCCTATCGGAAAAATGAAAATGTCGATGCGTAAAAGCGCTCAAATCGTCAGGAAAAGCACTTTTCGACGCGAAAACGTCGTTCAGCGCGAGAAAAGACGTTTTCGTATCAAATATTCCCCCTATCGGAAAAACGACAATGTCGATGCGTAAAAGCGCTCAAATCGTCAGGAAAGCACTTTTCGACGCGAAAACGTCGTTCAGCGCGAGAAAAGACGTTTTCGTATCAAATATTCCCCCTATCCGAAAAACGAAAATGTCGATGCGTAAAAGCGCTCAAATCGTCAGGAAAAGCACTTTTCGACCCGAAAACGTTCGTTCAGCGCGGGAAGAGACGTTTTCGTATCAAATAATCCCCCTATCGGAAAAATGAAAATGTCGATGCGTAAAAGCGCTCAAATCGTCAGGAAAAGCACTTTTCGACGCGAAAACGTCGTTCAGCGCGAGAAAAGACGTTTTCGTATCAAATATTCCCCTATCGGAAAAACGACAATGTCGATGCGTAAAATCGCTCAAATCGTCAGGAAAGCACTTTTCGACGCGAAAACGTCGTTCAGCGCGAGAAAAGACGTTTTCGTATCAAATATTCCCCCTATCGGAAAAACGAAAATGTCGATGCGTAAAAGCGCTCAAATCGCCAGGAAAAGCACTTTTCGACCCGAAAACGTCGTTCAGCGCGAGAAAAGACGTTTTCGTATCAAATATTCCCCCTATCCGAAAAACGAAAATGACGATGCGTAAAAGCGCTCAAATCGTCAGGAAAAGCACTTTTCGACCCGAAAACGTCGTTCAGCGCGAGAAAAGACGTTTTCGTATCAAATATTCCCCCTATCGGAAAAATGAAAATGTCGATGCGTAAAAGCGCTCAAATCGTCAGGAAAAGCACTTTTCGACCCGAAAACGTCGTTCAGCGCGAGAAAAGACGTTTTCGTATCAAATATTCCCCCTTTCCGAAAAACGAAAATGTCGATGCGTAAAAGCGCTCAAATCGTCAGGAAAAGCACTTTTCGACCCGAAAACGTCGTTCAGCGCGGGAAAAGACGTTTTCGTATCAAATATTCCCCCTATCGGAAAAACGACAATGTCGATGCGTAAAAGCGCTCAAATCGTCAGGAAAAGCACTTTTCGACCCGAAAACGTCGTTCAGCGCGAGAAAAGACGTTTTCGTATCAAATATTCTCCCTATCGGAAAAACGACAATGTCGATGCGTAAAAGCGCTCAAATCGTCAGGAAAAGCACTTTTCGACGCGAAAACGTCGTTCAGCGCGAGAAAAGACGTTTTCGTATCAAATATTCCCCCTATCGGAAAAACGACAATGTCGATGCGTAAAAGCGCTCAAATCGTCAGGAAAAGCACTTTTCGACGCGAAAACGTCGTTCAGCGCGAGAAAAGACGTTTTCGTATCAAATATTCCCCCTATCGGAAAAATGAAAATGTCGATGCGTAAAAGCGCTCAAATCGTCAGGAAAAGCACTTTTCGACGCGAAAACGTCGTTCAGCGCGAGAAAAGACGTTTTCGTATCAAATATTCCCCCTATCGGAAAAATGAAAATGTCGATGCGTAAAAGCGCTCAAATCGTCAGGAAAAGCACTTTTCGACGCGAAAACGTCGTTCAGCGCGAGAAAAGACGTTTTCGTATCAAATATTCCCCCTATCAGAAAAACGACAATGTCGATGCGTAAAAGCGCTCAAATCGTCAGGAAAAGCACTTTTCGACGCGAAAACGTCGTTCAGCGCGAGAAAAGACGTTTTCGTATCAAATATTCCCCCTATCGGAAAAACGAAAATGTCGATGCGTAAAAGCGCTCAAATCGTCAGGAAAAGCACTTTTCGACCCGAAAACGTCGTTCAGCGCGAGAAAAGACGTTTTCGTATCAAATATTCCCCCTATCGGAAAAACGACAATGTCGATGCGTAAAAGCGCTCAAATCGTCAGGAAAAGCACTTTTCGACGCGAAAACGTCGTTCAGCGCGAGAAAAGACGTTTTCGTATCAAATATTCCCCCTATCGGAAAAACGACAATGTCGATGCGTAAAAGCGCTCAAATCGTCAGGAAAAGCACTTTTCGACCCGAAAACGTCGTTCAGCGCGAGAAAAGACGTTTTCGTATCAAATATTCCCCCTATCGGAAAAATGAAAATGTCGATGCGTAAAAGCGCTCAAATCGTCAGGAAAAGCACTTTTCGACCCGAAAACGTCGTTCAGCGCGAGAAAAGACGTTTTCGTATCAAATATTCCCCCTATCGGAAAAACGACAATGTCGATGCGTAAAAGCGCTCAAATCGTCAGGAAAAGCACTTTTCGACCCGAAAACGTCGTTCAGCGCGAGAAAAGACGTTTTCGTATCAAATATTCTCCCTATCGGAAAAACGACAATGTCGATGCGTAAAAGCGCTCAAATCGTCAGGAAAAGCACTTTTCGACGCGAAAACGTCGTTCAGCGCGAGAAAAGACGTTTTCGTATCAAATATTCCCCCTATCGGAAAAACGACAATGTCGATGCGTAAAAGCGCTCAAATCGTCAGGAAAAGCACTTTTCGACGCGAAAACGTCGTTCAGCGGGAGAAAAGACGTTTTCGTATCAAATATTCCCCCTATCCGAAAAACGTAAATGTCGATGCGTAAAAGCGCTCAAATCGTCAGGAAAAGCACTTTTCGACCCGAAAACGTTCGTTCAGCGCGGGAAGAGACGTTTTCGTATCAAATATTCCCCCTATCGGAAAAATGAAAATGTCGATGCGTAAAAGCGCTCAAATCTTTCGGAAAAGCACTTTTCGACGCGAAAACGTCGTTCAGCGCGAGAAAAGACGTTTTCGTATCAAATATTCCCCCTATCCGAAAAACGAAAATGTCGATGCGTAAAAGCGCTCAAATCGTCAGGAAAAGCACTTTTCGACCCGAAAACGTTCGTTCAGCGCGGGAAGAGACGTTTTCGTATCAAATATTCCCCCTATCGGAAAAATGAAAATGTCGATGCGTAAAAGCGCTCAAATCGTCAGGAAAAGCACTTTTCGACGCGAAAACGTCGGTCAGCGCGAGAAAAGACGTTTTCGTATCAAATATTCCCCCTATCAGAAAAACGACAATGTCGATGCGTAAAAGCGCTCAAATCGTCAGGAAAAGCACTTTTCGACGCGAAAACGTCGTTCAGCGCGAGAAAAGACGTTTTCGTATCAAATATTCCCCCTATCGGAAAAACGAAAATGTCGATGCGTAAAAGCGCTCAAATCGTCAGGAAAAGCACTTTTCGACCCGAAAACGTCGTTCAGCGCGAGAAAAGACGTTTTCGTATCAAATATTCCCCCTATCGGAAAAACGACAATGTCGATGCGTAAAAGCGCTCAAATCGTCAGGAAAAGCACTTTTCGACGCGAAAACGTCGTTCAGCGCGAGAAAAGACGTTTTCGTATCAAATATTCCCCCTATCGGAAAAACGACAATGTCGATGCGTAAAAGCGCTCAAATCGTCAGGAAAAGCACTTTTCGACCCGAAAACGTCGTTCAGCGCGAGAAAAGACGTTTTCGTATCAAATATTCCCCCTATCGGAAAAATGAAAATGTCGATGCGTAAAAGCGCTCAAATCGTCAGGAAAAGCACTTTTCGACCCGAAAACGTCGTTCAGCGCGAGAAAAGACGTTTTCGTATCAAATATTCCCCCTATCGGAAAAACGACAATGTCGATGCGTAAAAGCGCTCAAATCGTCAGGAAAAGCACTTTTCGACCCGAAAACGTCGTTCAGCGCGAGAAAAGACGTTTTCGTATCAAATATTCTCCCTATCGGAAAAACGACAATGTCGATGCGTAAAAGCGCTCAAATCGTCAGGAAAAGCACTTTTCGACGCGAAAACGTCGTTCAGCGCGAGAAAAGACGTTTTCGTATCAAATATTCCCCCTATCGGAAAAACGACAATGTCGATGCGTAAAAGCGCTCAAATCGTCAGGAAAAGCACTTTTCGACGCGAAAACGTCGTTCAGCGGGAGAAAAGACGTTTTCGTATCAAATATTCCCCCTATCCGAAAAACGTAAATGTCGATGCGTAAAAGCGCTCAAATCGTCAGGAAAAGCACTTTTCGACCCGAAAACGTTCGTTCAGCGCGGGAAGAGACGTTTTCGTATCAAATATTCCCCCTATCGGAAAAATGAAAATGTCGATGCGTAAAAGCGCTCAAATCTTTCGGAAAAGCACTTTTCGACGCGAAAACGTCGTTCAGCGCGAGAAAAGACGTTTTCGTATCAAATATTCCCCCTATCCGAAAAACGAAAATGTCGATGCGTAAAAGCGCTCAAATCGTCAGGAAAAGCACTTTTCGACCCGAAAACGTTCGTTCAGCGCGGGAAGAGACGTTTTCGTATCAAATATTCCCCCTATCGGAAAAATGAAAATGTCGATGCGTAAAAGCGCTCAAATCGTCAGGAAAAGCACTTTTCGACGCGAAAACGTCGGTCAGCGCGAGAAAAGACGTTTTCGTATCAAATATTCCCCCTATCGGAAAAACGACAATGTCGATGCGTAAAAGCGCTCAAATCGTCGGGAAAAGCACTTTTCGACCCGAAAACGTCGTTCAGCGCGAGAAAAGACGTTTTCGTATCAAATATTCCCCCTATCGGAAAAACGACAATGTCGATGCGTAAAAGCGCTCAAATCGTCGGGAAAAGCACTTTTCGACGCGAAAACGTCGTTCAGCGCGAGAAAAGACGTTTTCGTATCAAATATTCCCCCTATCGGAAAAACGAAAATGTCGATGCGTAAAAGCGCTCAAATCGTCAGGAAAAGCACTTTTCGACCCGAAAACGTTCGTTCAGCGCGGGAAGAGACGTTTTCGTATCGAATATTCCCCCTATCGGAAAAATGAAAATGTCGATGCGTAAAAGCGCTCAAATCGTCAGGAAAAGCACTTTTCGACGCGAAAACGTCGTTCAGCGCGAGAAAAGACGTTTTCGTATCAAATATTCCCCCTATCGGAAAAACGACAATGTCGATGCGTAAAAGCGCTCAAATCGTCGGGAAAAGCACTTTTCGACCCGAAAACGTCGTTCAGCGCGAGAAAAGACGTTTTCGTATCAAATATTCCCCCTATCGGAAAAACGACAATGTCGATGCGTAAAAGCGCTCAAATCGTCAGGAAAAGCACTTTTCGACGCGAAAACGTCGTTCAGCGCGAGAAAAGACGTTTTCGTATCAAATATTCCCCCTATCGGAAAAACGAAAATGTCGATGCGTAATGCGCTCAAATCGCCAGGAAAAGCACTTTTCGACGCGAAAACGTCGTTCAGCGCGAGAAAAGACGTTTTCGTATCAAATATTCCCCCTATCCGAAAAACGAAAATGTCGATGCGTAAAAGCGCTCAAATCGTCAGGAAAAGCACTTTTCGACCCGAAAACGTTCGTTCAGCGCGGGAAGAGACGTTTTCGTATCAAATAATCCCCCTATCGGAAAAATGAAAATGTCGATGCGTAAAAGCGCTCAAATCGTCAGGAAAAGCACTTTTCGACGCGAAAACGTCGTTCAGCGCGAGAAAAGACGTTTTCGTATCAAATATTCCCCCTATCGGAAAAACGACAATGTCGATGCGTAAAATCGCTCAAATCGTCAGGAAAGCACTTTTCGACGCGAAAACGTCGTTCAGCGCGAGAAAAGACGTTTTCGTATCAAATATTCCCCCTATCGGAAAAACGAAAATGTCGATGCGTAAAAGCGCTCAAATCGCCAGGAAAAGCACTTTTCGACCCGAAAACGTCGTTCAGCGCGAGAAAAGACGTTTTCGTATCAAATATTCCCCCTATCCGAAAAACGAAAATGACGATGCGTAAAAGCGCTCAAATCGTCAGGAAAAGCACTTTTCGACCCGGAAACATTCGTTCAGCGCGGGAAGAGACGTTTTCGTATCAAATATTCCCCCTATCGGAAAAATGAAAATGTCGATGCGTAAAAGCGCTCAAATCGTCAGGAAAAGCACTTTTCGACCCGAAAACGTCGTTCAGCGCGAGAAAAGACGTTTTCGTATCAAATATTCCCCCTACCGGAAAAATGAAAATGTCGATGCGTAAAAGCGCTCAAATCGTCAGGAAAAGCACTTTTCGACCCGAAAACGTCGTTCAGCGCGAGAAAAGACGTTTTCGTATCAAATATTCCCCCTATCGGAAAAACGACAATGTCGATGCGTAAAAGCGCTCAAATCGTCGGGAAAAGCACTTTTCGACCCGAAAACGTCGTTCAGCGCGAGAAAAGACGTTTTCGTATCAAATATTCCCCCTATCGGAAAAACGACAATGTCGATGCGTAAAAGCGCTCAAATCGTCAGGAAAAGCACTTTTCGACGCGAAAACGTCGTTCAGCGCGAGAAAAGACGTTTTCGTATCAAATATTCCCCCTATCGGAAAAACGAAAATGTCGATGCGTAAAAGCGCTCAAATCGCCAGGAAAAGCACTTTTCGACCCGAAAACGTCGTTCAGCGCGAGAAAAGACGTTTTCGTATCAAATATTCCCCCTATCCGAAAAACGAAAATGTCGATGCGTAAAAGCGCTCAAATCGTCAGGAAAAGCACTTTTCGACGCGAAAACGTCGTTCAGCGCGAGAAAAGACGTTTTCGTATCAAATATTCCCCCTATCCGAAAAACGAAAATGTCGATGCGTAAAAGCGCTCAAATCGTCAGGAAAAGCACTTTTCGACCCGAAAACGTTCGTTCAGCGCGAGAAAAGACGTTTTTCGTATCAAATATTCCCCCTATCAGAAAAACGAAAATGTCGATGCGTAAAAGCGCTCAAATCGTCAGGAAAAGCACTTTTCGACCCGAAAACGTTCGTTCAGCGCGGGAAGAGACGTTTTCGTATCAAATATTCCCCCTATCGGAAAAACGACAATGTCGATGCGTAAAAGCGCTCAAATCGTCAGGAAAAGCACTTTTCGACCCGAAAACGTCGTTCAGCGCGAGAAAAGACGTTTTCGTATCAAATATTCCCCCTATCGGAAAAACGACAATGTCGATGCGTAAAAGCGCTCAAATCGTCAGGAAAAGCACTTTTCGACGCGAAAACGTCGTTCAGCGCGAGAAAAGACGTTTTCGTATCAAATATTCCCCCTATCGGAAAAACGACAATGTCGATGCGTAAAAGCGCTCAAATCGTCGGGAAAAGCACTTTTCGACCCGAAAACGTCGTTCAGCGCGAGAAAAGACGTTTTCGTATCAAATATTCCCCCTATCGGAAAAACGACAACGTCGATGCGTAAAAGCGCTCAAATCGTCGGGAAAAGCACTTTTCGACCCGAAAACGTCGTTCAGCTCGAGAAAAGACGTTTTCGTATCAAATATTCCCCCTATCGGAAAAACGACAATGTCGATGCGTAAAAGCGCTCAAATCGTTGGGAAAAGCACTTTTCGACCCGAAAACGTCGTTCAGCGCGAGAAAAGACGTTTTCGTATTAAATATTCCCCCTATCGGAAAAACGACAATGTCGATGCGTAAAAGCGCTCAAATCGTCAGGAAAAGCACTTTTCGACCCGAAAACGTCGTTCAGCGCGAGAAAAGACGTTTTCGTATCAAATATTCCCCCTATCCGAAAAACGACAATGTCGATGCGTAAAAGCGCTCAAATCGTCAGGAAAAGCACTTTTCGACCCGAAAACGTCGTTCAGCGCGGGAAAAGACGTTTTCGTATCAAATATTCCCCCTATCGGAAAAACGAAATGTCGATGCGTAGAAGCGCTCAAATCGTCAGGAAAAGCACTTTTCGACGCGAAAACGTCGTTCAGCGCGAGAAAAGACGTTTTCGTATCAAATATTCCCCCTATCCGAAAAACGAAAATGTCGATGCGTAAAAGCGCTCAAATCGTCAGGAAAAGCACTTTTCGACGCGAAAACGTCGTTCAGCGCGAGAAAAGACGTTTTCGTATAAATATTCCCCCCTATCGGAAAAACGACAATGTCGATGCGTAAAAGCGCTCAAATCGTCAGGAAAGCACTTTTCGACCCGAAAACGTCGTTCAGCGCGAGAAAAGACGTTTTCGTATCAAATATTCCCCCTATCCGAAAAACGACAATGTCGATGCGTAAAAGCGCTCAAATCGTCAGGAAAAGCACTTTTCGACCCGAAAACGTTCGTTCAGCGCGAGAAAAGACGTTTCGTATCAAATATTCCCCCTATCGGAAAAACGAAAATGTCGATGCGTAAAAGCGCTCAAATCGTCAGGAAAAGCACTTTTCGACGCGAAAACGTCGTTCAGCGCGTGAAAAGACGTTTTCGTATCAAATATTCCCCCTATCGGACAAACGACAATGTCGATGCGTAAAAGCGCTCAAATCGTGAGGAAAGCACTTTTCGACGCGAAAACGTCGTTCAGCGCGAGAAAAGACGTTTTCGTATCAAATATTCCCCCTATCCGAAAAACGAAAATGTCGATGCGTAAAAGCGCTCAAATCGTCAGGAAAAGCACTTTTCGACCCGAAAACGTTCGTTCAGCGCGGGAAGAGACGTTTTCCTATCAAATAATCCCCCTATCGGTAAAATGAAAATGTCGATGCGTAAAAGCGCTCAAATCGTCAGGAAAAGCACTTTTCGACGCGAAAACGTCGTTCAGCGCGAGAAAAGACGTTTTCGTATCAAATATTCCCCCTATCGGAAAAACGACAATGTCGATGCGTAAAATCGCACAAATCGTCAGGAAAGCACTTTTCGACGCGAAAACGTCGTTCAGCGCGAGAAAAGACGTTTTCGTATCAAATATTCCCCCTATCGGAAAAACGAAAATGTCGATGCGTAAAAGCGCTCAAATCGCCAGGAAAAGCACTTTTCGACCCGAAAACGTCGTTCAGCGCGAGAAAAGACGTTTTCGTATCAAATATTCCCCCTATCCGAAAAACGAAAATGACGATGCGTAAAAGCGCTCAAATCGTCAGGAAAAGCACTTTTCGACCCGAAAACATTCGTTCAGCGCGGGAAGAGACGTTTTCGTATCAAATATTCCCCCTATCGGAAAAATGAAAATGTCGATGCGTAAAAGCGCTCAAATCGGCAGGAAAAGCACTTTTCGACCCGAAAACGTCGTTCAGCGCGAGAAAAGACGTTTTCGTATCAAATATTCCCCCTATCCGAAAAACGAAAATGACGATGCGTAAAAGCGCTCAAATCGTCAGGAAAAGCACTTTTCGACCCGGAAACATTCGTTCAGCGCGGGAAGAGACGTTTTCGTATCAAATATTCCCCCTATCGGAAAAATGAAAATGTCGATGCGTAAAAGCGCTCAAATCGTCAGGAAAAGCACTTTTCGACCCGAAAACGTCGTTCAGCGCGAGAAAAGACGTTTTCGTATCAAATATTCCCCCTACCGGAAAAATGAAAATGTCGATGCGTAAAAGCGCTCAAATCGTCAGGAAAAGCACTTTTCGACCCGAAAACGTCGTTCAGCGCGAGAAAAGACGTTTTCGTATCAAATATTCCCCCTATCGGAAAAACGACAATGTCGATGCGTAAAAGCGCTCAAATCGTCGGGAAAAGCACTTTTCGACCCGAAAACGTCGTTCAGCGCGAGAAAAGACGTTTTCGTATCAAATATTCCCCCTATCGGAAAAACGACAATGTCGATGCGTAAAAGCGCTCAAATCGTCAGGAAAAGCACTTTTCGACCCGAAAACGTCGTTCAGCGCGAGAAAAGACGTTTTCGTATCAAATATTCCCCCTATCGGAAAAACGATAATGTCGATGCGTAAAAGCGCTCAAATCGTCAGGAAAAGCACTTTTCGACCCGAAAACGTCGTTCAGCGCGAGAAAAGACGTTTTCGTATCAAATATTCCCCCTATCGGAAAAACGAAAATGTCGATGCGTAAAAGCGCTCAAATCGTCAGGAAAAGCACTTTTCGACCCGAAAACGTCGTTCAGCGCGAGAAAAGACGTTTTCGTATCAAATATTCCCCCTATCCGAAAAACGAAAATGACGATGCGTAAAAGCGCTCAAATCGTCAGGAAAAGCACTTTTCGACCCGGAAACATTCGTTCAGCGCGGGAAGAGACGTTTTCGTATCAAATATTCCCCCTATCGGAAAAATGAAAATGTCGATGCGTAAAAGCGCTCAAATCGTCAGGAAAAGCACTTTTCGACCCGAAAACGTCGTTCAGCGCGAGAAAAGACGTTTTCGTATCAAATATTCCCCCTACCGGAAAAATGAAAATGTCGATGCGTAAAAGCGCTCAAATCGTCAGGAAAAGCACTTTTCGACCCGAAAACGTCGTTCAGCGCGAGAAAAGACGTTTTCGTATCAAATATTCCCCCTATCGGAAAAACGACAATGTCGATGCGTAAAAGCGCTCAAATCGTCAGGAAAAGCACTTTTCGACCCGAAAACGTCGTTCAGCGCGAGAAAAGACGTTTTCGTATCAAATATTCCCCCTATCGGAAAAACGACAATGTCGATGCGTAAAAGCGCTCAAATCGTCAGGAAAAGCACTTTTCGACGCGAAAACGTCGTTCAGCGCGAGAAAAGACGTTTTCGTATCAAATATTCCCCCTATCGGAAAAACGAAAATGTCGATGCGTAAAAGCGCTCAAATCGTCAGGAAAAGCACTTTTCGACGCGAAAACGTCGTTCAGCGCGAGAAAAGACGTTTTCGTATCAAATATTCCCCCTATCGGAAAAACGAAAATGTCGATGCGTAAAAGCGCTCAAATCGCCAGGAAAAGCACTTTTCGACCCGAAAACGTCGTTCAGCGCGAGAAAAGACGTTTTCGTATCAAATATTCCCCCTATCCGAAAAACGAAAATGTCGATGCGTAAAAGCGCTCAAATCGTCAGGAAAAGCACTTTTCGACGCGAAAACGTCGTTCAGCGCGAGAAAAGACGTTTTCGTATCAAATATTCCCCCTATCCGAAAAACGAAAATGTCGATGCGTAAAAGCGCTCAAATCGTCAGGAAAAGCACTTTTCGACCCGAAAACGTTCGTTCAGCGCGAGAAAAGACGTTTTCGTATCAAATATTCCCCCTATCAGAAAAACGAAAATGTCGATGCGTAAAAGCGCTCAAATCGTCAGGAAAAGCACTTTTCGACCCGAAAACGTTCGTTCAGCGCGGGAAGAGACGTTTTCGTATCAAATATTCCCCCTATCGGAAAAATGAAAATGTCGATGCGTAAAAGCGCTCAAATCGTCAGGAAAAGCACTTTTCGACGCGAAAACGTCGTTCAGCGCGAGAAAAGACGTTTTCGTATCAAATATTCCCCCTATCGGAAAAACGACAATGTCGATGCGTAAAAGCGCTCAAATCGTCAGGAAAATCACTTTTCGACCCGAAAACGTCGTTCAGCGCGAGAAAAGACGTTTTCGTATCAAATATTCCCCCTATCGGAAAAACGACAATGTCGATGCGTAAAAGCGCTCAAATCGTCAGGAAAAGCACTTTTCGACGCGAAAACGTCGTTCAGCGCGAGAAAAGACGTTTTCGTATCAAATATTCCCCCTATCGGAAAAACGACAATGTCGATGCGTAAAAGCGCTCAAATCGTCGGGAAAAGCACTTTTCGACCCGAAAACGTCGTTCAGCGCGAGAAAAGACGTTTTCGTATCAAATATTCCCCCTATCGGAAAAACGACAATGTCGATGCGTAAAAGCGCTCAAATCGTCGGGAAAAGCACTTTTCGACCCGAAAACGTCGTTCAGCGCGAGAAAAGACGTTTTCGTATCAAATATTCCCCCTATCGGAAAAACGACAATGTCGATGCGTAAAAGCGCTCAAATCGTTGGGAAAAGCACTTTTCGACCCGAAAACGTCGTTCAGCGCGAGAAAAGACGTTTTCGTATTAAATATTCCCCCTATCGGAAAAACGACAATGTCGATGCGTAAAAGCGCTCAAATCGTCAGGAAAAGCACTTTTCGACCCGAAAACGTCGTTCAGCGCGAGAAAAGACGTTTTCGTATCAAATATTCCCCCTATCCGAAAAACGAAAATGACGATGCGTAAAAGCGCTCAAATCGTCAGGAAAAGCACTTTTCGACCCGAAAACATTCGTTCAGCGCGGGAAGAGACGTTTTCGTATCAAATATTCCCCCTATCGGAAAAACGAAAATGTCGATGCGTAAAAGCGCTCAAATCGTCAGGAAAAGCACTTTTCGACCCGAAAACGTCGTTCAGCGCGAGAAAAGACGTTTTCGTACCAAATATTCCCCCTATCGGAAAAACGACAATGTCGATGCGTAAAATCGCTCAAATCGTCAGGAAAGCACTTTTCGACGCGAAAACGTCGTTCAGCGCGAGAAAAGACGTTTTCGTATCAAATATTCCCCCTATCGGAAAAACGAAAATGTCGATGCGTAAAAGCGCTCAAATCGCCAGGAAAAGCACTTTTCGACCCGAAAACGTCGTTCAGCGCGAGAAAAGACGTTTTCGTATCAAATATTCCCCCTATCGGAAAAACGAAAATGTCGATGCGTAAAAGCGCTCAAATCGCCAGGAAAAGCACTTTTCGACCCGAAAACGTCGTTCAGCGCGAGAAAAGACGTTTTCGTATCAAATATTCCCCCTATCCGAAAAACGAAAATGTCGATGCGTAAAAGCGCTCAAATCGTCAGGAAAGCACTTTTCGACGCGAAAACGTCGTTCAGCGCGAGAAAAGACGTTTTCGTATCAAATATTCCCCCTATCCGAAAAACGAAAATGTCGATGCGTAAAAGCGCTCAAATCGTCAGGAAAAGCACTTTTCGACCCGAAAACGTTCGTTCAGCGCGGGAAGAGACGTTTTCGTATCAAATAATCCCCCTATCGGTAAAATGAAAATGTCGATGCGTAAAAGCGCTCAAATCGTCAGGAAAAGCACTTTTCGACGCGAAAACGTCGTTCAGCGCGAGAAAAGACGTTTTCGTATCAAATATTCCCCCTATCGGAAAAACGACAATGTCGATGCGTAAAATCGCACAAATCGTCAGGAAAGCACTTTTCGACGCGAAAACGTCGTTCAGCGCGAGAAAAGACGTTTTCGTATCAAATATTCCCCCTATCGGAAAAACGAAAATGTCGATGCGTAAAAGCGCTCAAATCGCCAGGAAAAGCACTTTTCGACCCGAAAACGTCGTTCAGCGCGAGAAAAGACGTTTTCGTATCAAATATTCCCCCTATCCGAAAAACGAAAATGACGATGCGTAAAAGCGCTCAAATCGTCAGGAAAAGCACTTTTCGACCCGAAAACATTCGTTCAGCGCGGGAAGAGACGTTTTCGTATCAAATATTCCCCCTATCGGAAAAATGAAAATGTCGATGCGTAAAAGCGCTCAAATCGTCAGGAAAAGCACTTTTCGACCCGAAAATGTCGTTCAGCGCGAGAAAAGACGTTTTCGTATCAAATATTCCCCCTATCGGAAAAACGACAATGTCGATGCGTAAAAGCGCTCAAATCGTCAGGAAAAGCACTTTTCGACCCGAAAACGTCGTTCAGCGCGAGAAAAGACGTTTTCGTATCAAATATTCCCCCTATCGGAAAAACGACAATGTCGATGCGTAAAAGCGCTCAAATCGTCAGGAAAAGCACTTTTCGACGCGAAAACGTCGTTCAGCGGGAGAAAAGACGTTTTCGTATCAAATGTTCCCCCTATCCGAAAAACGAAAATGTCGATGCGTAAAAGCGCTCAAATCGTCAGGAAAAGCACTTTTCGACCCGAAAACGTTCGTTCAGCGCGAGAAGAGACGTTTTCGTATCAAATATTCCCCCTATCGGAAAAATGAAAATGTCGATGCGTAAAAGCGCTCAAATCGTCAGGAAAAGCACTTTTCGACGCGAAAACGTCGTTAAGCGCGAGAAAAGACGTTTTCGTATCAAATATTCCCCCTATCCGAAAAACGAAAATGTCGATGCGTAAAAGCGCTCAAATCGTCAGGAAAAGCACTTTTCGACCCGAAAACGTTCGTTCAGCGCGGGAAGAGACGTTTTTGTATCAAATATTCCCCCTATCGGAAAAATGAAAATGTCGATGCGTAAAAGCGCTCAAATCGTCGGGAAAAGCACTTTTCGACGCGAAAACGTCGTTCAGCGCGAGAAAAGACGTTTTCGTATCAAATATTCCCCCTATCGGAAAAACGACAATGTCGATGCGTAAAAGCGCTCAAATCGTCAGGAAAAGCACTTTTCGACCCGAAAACGTCGTTATGCGCGAGAAAAGACGTTTTCGTATCAAATATTCCCCCTATCAGAAAAACGACAATGTCGATGCGTAAAAGCGCTCAAATCGTCAGGAAAAGCACTTTTCGACGCGAAAACGTCGTTTAGCGCGAGAAAAGACGTTTTCGTATCAAATATTCCCCCTATCCGAAAAACGAAAATGTCGATGCGTAAAAGCGCTCAAATCGTCAGGAAAAGCACTTTTCGACCCGAAAACGTCTTTCAGCGCGAGAAAAGACGTTTTCGTATCAAATATTCCCCCTATCGGAAAAACGACAATGTCGATGCGTAAAAGCGCTCAAATCGTCAGGAAAAGCACTTTTCGACGCGAAAACGTCGTTCAGCGCGAGAAAAGACGTTTTCGTATCAAATATTCCCCCTATCGGAAAAACGACAATGTCGATGCGTAAAAGCGCTCAAATCGTCAGGAAAAGCACTTTTCGACCCGAAAACGTCGTTCAGCGCGAGAAAAGACGTTTTCGTATCAAATATTCCCCCTATCGGAAAAATGAAAATGTCGATGCGTAAAAGCGCTCAAATCGTCAGGAAAAGCACTTTTCGACGCGAAAACGTCGTTCAGCGCGAGAAAAGACGTTTTCGTATCAAATATTCCCCCTATCGGAAAAACGACAATGTCGATGCGTAAAAGCGCTCAAATCGTCAGGAAAAGCACTTTTCGACGCGAAAACGTCGTTCAGCGCGAGAAAAGACGTTTTCGTATCAAATATTCCCCCTATCGGAAAAACGACAATGTCGATGCGTAAAATCGCACAAATCGTCAGGAAAGCACTTTTCGACGCGAAAACGTCGTTCAGCGCGAGAAAAGACGTTTTCGTATCAAATATTCCCCCTATCCGAAAAACGAAAATGTCGATGCGTAAAAGCGCTCAAATCGTCAGGAAAAGCACTTTTCGACCCGAAAACGTTCGTTCAGCGCGGGAAGAGACGTTTTCGTATCAAATAATCCCCCTATCGGTAAAATGAAAATGTCGATGCGTAAAAGCGCTCAAATCGTCAGGAAAAGCACTTTTCGACGCGAAAACGTCGTTCAGCGCGAGAAAAGACGTTTTCGTATCAAATATTCCCCCTATCGGAAAAACGACAATGTCGATGCGTAAAATCGCACAAATCGTCAGGAAAGCACTTTTCGACGCGAAAACGTCGTTCAGCGCGAGAAAAGACGTTTTCGTATCAAATATTCCCCCTATCGGAAAAACGAAAATGTCGATGCGTAAAAGCGCTCAAATCGCCAGGAAAAGCACTTTTCGACCCGAAAACGTCGTTCAGCGCGAGAAAAGACGTTTTCGTATCAAATATTCCCCCTATCCGAAAAACGAAAATGACGATGCGTAAAAGCGCTCAAATCGTCAGGAAAAGCACTTTTCGACCCGAAAACATTCGTTCAGCGCGGGAAGAGACGTTTTCGTATCAAATATTCCCCCTATCGGAAAAATGAAAATGTCGATGCGTAAAAGCGCTCAAATCGTCAGGAAAAGCACTTTTCGACCCGAAAACGTCGTTCAGCGCGAGAAAAGACGTTTTCGTATCAAATATTCCCCCTATCGGAAAAACGACAATGTCGATGCGTAAAAGCGCTCAAATCGTCAGGAAAAGCACTTTTCGACCCGAAAACGTCGTTCAGCGCGAGAAAAGACGTTTTCGTATCAAATATTCCCCCTATCGGAAAAACGACGATGTCGATGCGTAAAAGCGCTCAAATCGTCAGGAAAAGCACTTTTCGACGCGAAAACGTCGTTCAGCGGGAGAAAAGACGTTTTCGTATCAAATGTTCCCCCTATCCGAAAAACGAAAATGTCGATGCGTAAAAGCGCTCAAATCGTCAGGAAAAGCACTTTTCGACCCGAAAACGTTCGTTCAGCGCGAGAAGAGACGTTTTCGTATCAAATATTCCCCCTATCGGAAAAATGAAAATGTCGATGCGTAAAAGCGCTCAAATCGTCAGGAAAAGCACTTTTCGACGCGAAAACGTCGTTAAGCGCGAGAAAAGACGTTTTCGTATCAAATATTCCCCCTATCCGAAAAACGAAAATGTCGATGCGTAAAAGCGCTCAAATCGTCAGGAAAATCACTTTTCGACCCGAAAACGTTCGTTCAGCGCGGGAAGAGACGTTTTTGTATCAAATATTCCCCCTATCGGAAAAATGAAAATGTCGATGCGTAAAAGCGCTCAAATCGTCGGGAAAAGCACTTTTCGACGCGAAAACGTCGTTCAGCGCGAGAAAAGACGTTTTCGTATCAAATATTCCCCCTATCGGAAAAACGACAATGTCGATGCGTAAAAGCGCTCAAATCGTCAGGAAAAGCACTTTTCGACCCGAAAACGTCGTTATGCGCGAGAAAAGACGTTTTCGTATCAAATATTCCCCCTATCAGAAAAACGACAATGTCGATGCGTAAAAGCGCTCAAATCGTCAGGAAAAGCACTTTTCGACGCGAAAACGTCGTTCAGCGCGAGAAAAGACGTTTTCGTATCAAATATTCCCCCTATCGGAAAAACGAAAATGTCGATGCGTAAAAGCGCTCAAATCGTCAGGAAAAGCACTTTTCGACCCGAAAACGTCGTTCAGCGCGAGAAAAGACGTTTTCGTATCAAATATTCCCCCTATCGGAAAAACGACAATGTCGATGCGTAAAAGCGCTCAAATCGTCAGGAAAAGCACTTTTCGACGCGAAAACGTCGTTCAGCGCGAGAAAAGACGTTTTCGTATCAAATATTCCCCCTATCGGAAAAACGACAATGTCGATGCGTAAAAGCGCTCAAATCGTCAGGAAAAGCACTTTTCGACCCGAAAACGTCGTTCAGCGCGAGAAAAGACGTTTTCGTATCAAATATTCCCCCTATCGGAAAAATGAAAATGTCGATGCGTAAAAGCGCTCAAATCGTCAGGAAAAGCACTTTTCGACGCGAAAACGTCGTTCAGCGCGAGAAAAGACGTTTTCGTATCAAATATTCCCCCTATCAGAAAAACGACAATGTCGATGCGTAAAAGCGCTCAAATCGTCAGGAAAAGCACTTTTCGACGCGAAAACGTCGTTCAGCGCGAGAAAAGACGTTTTCGTATCAAATATTCCCCCTATCGGAAAAACGACAATGTCGATGCGTAAAAGCGCTCAAATCGTCAGGAAAAGCACTTTTCGACCCGAAAACGTCGTTCAGCGCGAGAAAAGACGTTTTCGTATCAAATATTCCCCCTGTCGGAAAAACGACAATGTCGATGCGTAAAAGCGCTCAAATCGTCAGGAAAAGCACTTTTCGACGCGAAAACGTCGTTCAGCGGGAGAAAAGACGTTTTCGTATCAAATATTCCCCCTATCCGAAAAACGTAAATGTCGATGCGTAAAAGCGCTCAAATCGTCAGGAAAAGCACTTTTCGACCCGAAAACGTTCGTTCAGCGCGGGAAGAGACGTTTTCGTATCAAATATTCCCCCTATCGGAAAAATGAAAATGTCGATGCGTAAAAGCGCTCAAATCGTCAGGAAAAGCACTTTTCGACGCGAAAACGTCGTTCAGCGCGAGAAAAGACGTTTTCGTATCAAATATTCCCCCTATCCGAAAAACGAAAATGTCGATGCGTAAAAGCGCTCAAGTCGTCAGGAAAAGCACTTTTCGACCCGAAAACGTTCGTTCAGCGCGGGAAGAGACGTTTTCGTATCAAATATTCCCCCTATCGGAAAAATTAAAATGTCGATGCGTAAAAGCGCTCAAATCGTCAGGAAAAGCACTTTTCGACGCGAAAACGTCGGTCAGCGCGAGAAAAAACGTTTTCGAATCAAATATTCCCCCTATCGGAAAAACGACAATGTCGATGCGTAAAAGCGCTCAAATCGTCGGGAAAAGCACTTTTCGACCCGAAAACGTCGTTCAGCGCGAGAAAAGACGTTTTCGTATCAAATATTCCCCCTATCGGAAAAACGACAATGTCGATGCGTAAAAGCGCTCAAATCGTCGGGAAAAGCACTTTTCGACGCGAAAACGTCGTTCAGCGCGAGAAAAGACGTTTTCGTATCAAATATTCCCCCTATCGGAAAAAACGAAAATGTCGATGCGTAAAAGCGCTCAAATCGTCAGGAAAAGCACTTTTCGACCCGAAAACGTTCGTTCAGCGCGGGAAGAGACGTTTTCGTATCAAATATTCCCCCTATCGGAAAAATGAAAATGTCGATGCGTAAAAGCGCTCAAATCGTCGGGAAAAGCACTTTTCGACCCGAAAACGTCGTTCAGCGCGAGAAAAGACGTTTTCGTATCAAATATTCCCCCTATCGGAAAAACGACAATGTCGATGCGTAAAAGCGCTCAAATCGTCAGGAAAAGCACTTTTCGACGCGAAAACGTCGTTCAGCGCGAGAAAAGACGTTTTCGTATCAAATATTCCCCCTATCGGAAAAACGAAAATGTCGATGCGTAAAAGCGCTCAAATCGCCAGGAAAAGCACTTTTCGACCCGAAAACGTCGTTCAGCGCGAGAAAAGACGTTTTCGTATCAAATATTCCCCCTATCCGAAAAACGAAAATGTCGATGCGTAAAAGCGCTCAAATCGTCAGGAAAAGCACTTTTCGACGCGAAAACGTCGTTCAGCGCGAGAAAAGACGTTTTCGTATCAAATATTCCCCCTATCCGAAAAACGAAAATGCCGATGCGTAAAAGCGCTCAAATCGCCAGGAAAAGCACTTTTCGACCCGAAAACGTTCGTTCAGCGCGGGAAGAGACGTTTTCGTATCAAATATTCCCCCTATCCGAAAAACGAAAATGTCGATGCGTAAAAGCGCTCAAATCGTCAGGAAAAGCACTTTTCGACCCGAAAACGTTCGTTCAGCGCGGGAAGAGACGTTTTCGTATCAAATATTCCCCCTATCGGAAAAATGAAAATGTCGATGCGTAAAAGCGCCTCAAATCGTCAGGAAAAGCACTTTTCGAGCCCGAAAACGTCGTTCAGCGCGAGAAAAGACGTTTTCGTATCAAATATTCCCCCTATCGGAAAAACGACAATGTCGATGCGTAAAAGCGCTCAAATCGTCAGGAAAAGCACTTTTCGACCCGAAAACGTCGTTCAGCGCGAAAAAAGACGTTTTCGTATCAAATATTCCCCCTATCGGAAAAACGACAATGTCGATGCGTAAAAGCGCTCAAATCGTCAGGAAAAGCACTTTTCGACGCGAAAACGTCGTTCAGCGCGAGAAAGACGTTTTCGTATCAAATATTCCCTGTGCCAAAAACGAAAATGTCGATGCGTAAAAGCGCTCAAATCGTCAGGAAAAGCACTTTTCGACGCGAAAACGTCGTTCAGCACGAGAAAAGACGTTTTGGTATCAAAATGTCCCTATGCGAAAAACGAAAATGTCGATGCGTAAAAGCGCTCAAATCGTCAGGAAAAGCACTTTTCGACCCGAAAACGTCGTTCAGCGCGAGAAAAGACGTTTTCGTATCAAATATTCCCCCTATCAGAAAGCGAAAATGTCGATGCGTAAAAGCGCTCAAATCGTCAGGAAAAGCACTTTTCGACCCGAAAACGTCGTTCAGCGCGAGAAAAGACGTTTTCGTATCAAATATTCCCCCTATCGGAAAAACGACAATGTCGATGCGTAAAAGCGCTCAAATCGTCAGGAAAAGCACTTTTCGACCCGAAAACGTCGTTCAGCGCGCGAATAGACGTTTTCGTATCAAATATTCCCCCAATCGGAAAAACGAAAATGTCGATGCGTAAAAGCGCTCAAATCGTCAGGAAAAGCACTTTTCGACCCGAAAACGTCGTTCAGCGCGGGAAAAGACGTTTTCGTATCAAATATTCCCCCTATCCGAAAAACGACAATGTCGATGCGTAAAAAGCGCTCAAATCGGCAGGAAAAGCACTTTTCGACGCGAAAACGTCGTTACGGCGCGAAGAACTCTGCGTATCAAAATCTGCCCTATCGGAAAAACGACAATGTCGATGCGTAAAAGCGCTCAAATCGTCAGGAAAAGCACTTTTCGACGCGAAAACGTCGTTCAGCGCGAGAAAAGACGTTTTCGTATCAAATATTCCCCCTATCGGAAAAACGAAAATGTCGATGCGTAAAAGCGCTCAAATCGTCAGGAAAAGCACTTTTCGACGCGAAAACGTCGTTCAGCGCGAGAAAAGACGTTTTCGTATCAAATATTCCCCCTATCGGAAAAACGACAATGTCGATGCGTAAAAGCGCTCAAATCGTCAGGAAAAGCACTTTTCGACGCGAGAAAACGCGCTGCGCGAGAAAAGACGTTTTCGTATCAAATCTGCCCTATCGGAAAAACGAAAATGTCGATGCGTAAAAGCGCTCAAATCGTCAGGAAAAGCACTTTTCGACCGAAAACGTTCGTTCAGCGCGGGAAGAGACGTTTTCGTATCAAATATTCCCCTATCGGAAAAATGAAAATGTCGATGCGTAAAAGCGCTCAAATCGTCAGGAAAAGCACTTTTCGACGCGAAAACGTCGTTCAGCGCGAGAAAAGACGTTTTCGTATCAAATATTCCCCCTATCGGAAAAACGACAATGTCGATGCGTAAAAGCGCTCAAATCGTCAGGAAAAGCACTTTTCGACCCGAAAACGTCGTTCAGCGCGAGAAAAGACGTTTTCGTATTCAAATCTGCCTATCGGAAAAACGACAATGTCGATGCGTAAAAGCGCTCAAATCGTCAGGAAAAGCACTTTTCGACGCGAAAACGTCGTTCAGCGCGAGAAAAGACGTTTTCGTATCAAATATTCCCCCTATCGGAAAAACGAAAATTTCGATGCGTAAAAGCGCTCAAATCGCCAGGAAAAGCACTTTTCGACCCGAAAACGTCGTTCAGCGCGAGAAAAGACGTTTTCGTATCAAATATTCCCCCTATCCGAAAAACGAAAATGTCGATGCGTAAAAGCGCTCAAATCGTCAGGAAAAGCGCTTTTCGACGCGAAAACGTCGTTCAGCGCGAAAAAGACGTTTTCGTATCAATCCTTCCCCCTATCGGAAAAACGACAATGTCGATGCGTAAAAGCACTCAAATCGTCAGAAAGCGCTCAACACGAAAACGTCGTTCGGCGCGAAAGAGCGTTCGTATCAAATATTCCCCCTATCGGAAAAACGACAATGTCGATGCGTAAAAGCGCTCAAATCGTCAGGAAAAGCACTTTTCGACGCGAAAACGTCGTTCAGCGCGAGAAAAGACGTTTTCGTATCAAATATTCCCCCTATCGGAAAAACGACAATGTCGATGCGTAAAAGCGCTCAAATCGTCAGGAAAAGCACTTTTCGACCCGAAAAGGTTCGTTCAGCGCGGGAAGAGACGTTTTCGTATCAAATATTCCGACGCGAAAACGTCGTTCAGCGCGAGAAAAGACGTTTTCGTATCGAATATTCCCCTTATCGGAAAAACGACAATGTCGATGCGTAAAAGCGCTCAAATCGTCAGGAAAAGCACTTTTCGACCCGAAAACGTCGTTCAGCGCGAGAAAGAACGTTTTCGTATCGCATATTCCCCCTATCGGAAAAACGACAATGTCGATGCGTAAAAGCGCTCAAATCGTCAGGAAAAAGCACTTTTCGACGCGAAAACGTCGTTCAGGGCGAGAAAAGACGTTTTCGTATCAAATATTCCCCCTATCGGAAAAACGACAATGTCGATGCGTAAAAGCGCTCAAATCGTCAGGAAAAGCACTTTTCGACCCGAAAACGTCGTTCAGCGCGAGAAAAGACGTTTTCGTATCAAACATTCCGCCTATCGGAAAAACGACAATGTCGATGCGTAAAAGCGCTCAAATCGTCAGGAAAAGCACTTTTCGACGCGAAAACGTCGTTCAGCGCGAGAAAAGACGTTTTCGTATCAAATATTCCCCCTATCGGAAAAATGAAAATGTCGATGCGTAAAAGCGCTCAAATCGTCAGGAAAAGCACTTTTCGACGCGAAAATGTCGTTCAGCGCGAGAAAAGACGTTTTCGTATCAAATATTCCCCCTATCCGAAAAACGAAAATGTCGATGCGAAAAAGCGCTCAAATCGTCAGGAAAAGCACTTTTCGACCCGAAAACGTTCGTTCAGCGCGGGAAGAGACGTTTTCGTATCAAATATTCCCCCTATCGGAAAAACGAAAATGTCGATGCGTAAAAGCGCTCAAATCGTCAGGAAAAGCACTTTTCGACGCGAAAACGTCGTTCAGCGCGAGAAAAGACGTTTTCGTATCAAATATTCCCCCTATCGGAAAAACGACAATGTCGATGCGTAAAAGCGCTCAAATCGTCAGGAAAAGCACTTTTCGACGCGAAAACGTCGTTCAGCGCGAGAAAAGACGTTTTCGTATCAAATATTCCCCCTATCGGAAAAACGAAAATGTCGATGCGTAAAAGCGCTCAAATCGTCAGGAAAAGCACTTTTCGACCCGAAAACGTTCGTTCAGCGCGGGAAGAGACGTTTTCGTATCAAATATTCCCCCTATCGGAAAAATGAAAATGTCGATGCGTAAAAGCGCTCAAATCGTCAGGAAAAGCACTTTTCGACGCGAAAACGTCGTTCAGCGCGAGAAAAGACGTTTTCGTATCAAATATTCCCCCTATCGGAAAAACGAAAATGTCGATGCGTAAAAGCGCTCAAATCGTCGGGAAAAGCACTTTTCGACGCGAAAACGTCGTTCAGCGCGAGAAAAGACGTTTTCGTATCAAATATTCCCCCTATCGGAAAAACGAAAATGTCGATGCGTAAAAGCGCTCAAATCGTCAGGAAAAGCACTTTTCGACCCGAAAACGTCGTTCAGCGCGAGAAAAGACGTTTTCGTATCAAATATTCCCCCTATCGGAAAAACGACAATGTCGATGCGTAAAAGCGCTCAAATCGTCAGGAAACGCACTTTTCGACCCGAAAACGTCGTTCAGCGCGAGAAAAGACGTTTTCGTATCAAATATTCCCCCTATCGGAAAAACGACAATGTCGATGCGTAAAAGCGCTCAAATCGTCAGGAAAAGCACTTTTCGACCCGAAAACGTCGTTCAGCGCGAGAAAAGATGTTTTCGTATCAAATATTCCCCCTATCGGAAAAACGACAATGTCGATGCGTAAAAGCGCTCAAATCGTCAGGAAAAGCACTTTTCGACGCGAAAACGTCGTTCAGCGCGAGAAAAGACGTTTTCGTATCAAATATTCCCCCTATCGGAAAAACGAAAATGTCGATGCGTAAAAGCGCTCAAATCGCCAGGAAAAGCACTTTTCGACCCGAAAACGTCGTTCAGCGCGAGAAAAGACGTTTTCGTATCAAATATTCCCCCTATCGGAAAAACGACAATGTCGATGCGTAAAAGCGCTCAAATCGTCAGGAAAAGCACTTTTCGACCCGAAAACGTCGTTCAGCGCGAGAAAAGACGTTTTCGTATCAAATATTCCCCCTATCGGAAAAACGACAATGTCGATGCGTAAAAGCGCTCAAATCGTCAGGAAACGCACTTTTCGACCCGAAAACGTCGTTCAGCGCGAGAAAAGACGTTTTCGTATCAAATATTCCCCCTATCGGAAAAACGAAAATGTCGATGCGTAAAAGCGCTCAAATCGTCAGGAAAAGCACTTTTCGACCCGAAAACGTCGTTCAGCGCGAGAAAAGACGTTTTCGTATCAAACATTCCGCCTATCGGAAAAACGACAATGTCGATGCGTAAAAGCGCTCAAATCGTCAGGAAAAGCACTTTTCGACGCGAAAACGTCGTTCAGCGCGAGAAAAGACGTTTTCGTATCAAATATTCCCCCTATCGGAAAAACGACAATGTCGATGCGTAAAAGCGCTCAAATCGTCAGGAAAAGCACTTTTCGACCCGAAAACGTCGTTCAGCGCGAGAAAAGACGTTTTCGTATCAAATATTCCCCCTATCGGAAAAACGACAATGTCGATGCGTAAAAGCGCTCAAATCGTCAGGAAAAGCACTTTTCGACCCGAAAACGTCGTTCAGCGCGAGAAAAGACGTTTTCGTATCAAATATTCCCCCTATCGGAAAAACGAAAATGTCGATGCGTAAAAGCGCTCAAATCGTCAGGAAAAGCACTTTTCGACGCGAAAACGTCGTTCAGCGCGAGAAAAGACGTTTTCGTATCAAATATTCCCCCTATCGGAAAAATGAAAATGTCGATGCGTAAAAGCGCTCAAATCGTCAGGAAAAGCACTTTTCGACGCGAAAACGTCGTTCAGCGCGAGAAAAGACGTTTTCGTATCAAATATTCCCCCTATCCGAAAAACGAAAATGTCGATGCGTAAAAGCGCTCAAATCGTCAGGAAAAGCACTTTTCGACCCGAAAACGTCGTTCAGCGCGAGAAAAGACGTTTTCGTATCAAATATTCCCCCTATCGGAAAAACGACAATGTCGATGCGTAAAAGCGCTCAAATCGTCAGGAAAAGCACTTTTCGACCCGAAAACGTCGTTCAGCGCGAGAAAAGACGTTTTCGTATCAAACATTCCGCCTATCGGAAAAACGACAATGTCGATGCGTAAAAACGCTCAAATCGTCAGGAAAAGCACTTTTCGACCCGAAAACGTCGTTCAGCGCGGGAATAGACGTTTTCGTATCAAATATTCCCCCTATCGGAAAAACGAAAATGTCGATGCGTAAAAGCGCTCAAATCGTCAGGAAAAGCACTTTTCGACCCGAAAACGTCGTTCAGCGCGAGAAAAGACGTTTTCGTATCAAATATTCCCCCTATCGGAAAAACGACAATGTCGATGCGTAAAAGCGCTCAAATCGTCAGGAAAAGCACTTTTCGACCCGAAAACGTCGTTCAGCGCGAGAAAAGACGTTTTCGTATCAAATATTCCCCCTATCGGAAAAACGACAATGTCAGTAATAGGGGTTTAGTTGTTTCAGGCCAAAGGTCGAACGGTCGAGCTCGTAAAAAATGAAAAAACATAAAAATAATAACAATTTCTACTTGAATTACTCGCAAAACTCATAAAAATGAAAAATAAATTCTCACACGCTCGAATTTATTTTTCATTTTTATGAGTTTCACTCCTAATTCAAGTAGAAATTGTTATTATTTTTATGTTTTTTCATTTTTACTCACCCGCCCGTTCAACCTTTAGCTTGAAACAACTAAACCCCTATTACTCTTAAAATATTCACATATATGAATAACATTTAAATCATTGAACTTCTAAAATCAATTTTAATAAAAAATATAGTATTAAAATGGAAGCAAATAAATACTACTGCCCAACATGTAATATCGATATAGATAAATCTCAAAAAGCAAGACACAATAAAACTATAACACATTTAGAGAATAAATTGAAACTAGAATATAAGGATGATATATTAGAAACTAAATTAGAAGAATTAAAGAATGAAAAAGAAACATACAAATGTGATACATGTAATCAATCATTCAGTGATAAAAGATATTATAAAGAACATTTAAAATCTATAAGTCATATTAGAAATAAGAATAATGATATTTTAGGTGAAGATTATTTTGATAATGATAACGATAAGAAACAGAAGACAATTAAAAGAATAAAAAATAAATTAAACAATAAAAGACCATATATGGAAGATGTAAGAAATTATATTAATTCATTAGATAATAAAAAAGATATAGAGATAACCGAAGCATTTAAAAGTGATATTGGTCCAGCAGCTATCGAGTTTAAATTTCATAAAGGAAAAACATTAGAAGAAAATAAAAAACATTTAGAAAATATGAAAGAAATAATAAAAATAATTACAGATGTTGAATATCCTAAAATTAGTATATCAGTTAAAGTAAAGTTTATAAAATCTGAAGATAAACCAATATATAATATAAATTCTCATTCACAACATATTATATCTAAACAACATATAGATGATAAATTAAATAAATGTTATAATGAAATAAAAACTAAAATAGAAGAGAAATATTTTGAAGGATCTGGTTTAATGTTTGATGAGATAATATTTATAACTTTACATGTTTATAACACAAAATATAATAAGTTAACTAAATCAAAACCAATTGATGAAAATAATTTATCATATTATAAAGATGATAGTATAAATGGAACAAGTTATATTAAACTACCATTTAAAACTAATGGTGTAATAAATATACAAAATGAAGATGATAAATGTTTTCTATGGGCTATAATAAGTTGTTTACACCCAGTTGAAGATTATAATAAACATACTTATAGATTAACTCATTATAAACAATTTGAAAATAATTATAAGATAGATAAGTATCCTGTTAGAATTAAAAATATTCCAAAAATAGAAAGAGATAATAATATAAAGATAAATGTATTTGATTTAATCAAATTACCAAATACGAAAGGAAATAATATTAAACATTATACATTAGAACCTTTATACCTATCAAAAGATTATGATTCAAATGATGTTATAGATATACTATATTATGAGAATCATTATATGTGGATTAAAAGAATTGATTTATTTTTTAAATCAGAAAATGATTTTGATAATAAAATATATCTATGTAGAAAATGTTTACATAAATTCAGAACTGAAGGTGCATTATTAAATCATAAACAATTATGTGATAATCATGATTATTGTAAATTAGTTTTACCAAATGAAAAAGATAAAATATTAGAATTCAAAAAATATGATTACAAAAATAAAGTACCATTTGTAATATATGGAGATTTTGAATCATTAAATAAAGAATTAACAGATAAAGATAGAAAAGATATATATTATAAAAGAAAGAAATTAAATTCTAATGAAAGTGATTATTCAGAAGAACCACCAATAACAAATACTATTAAAATGATTCATCAATCAGCTGCTGCTTTCGGGTTATATATAAAATCTGATTATCCAGAACTAATTGAAAGTGAATATTATCATTATAGAAATGAAAATGTTATCAATCATTTTTGTGACTTATTAATTGAATATGAAATAAGATTTAGTAAATTATTGAATACAAATAAAGAAATAATTATGACAGAAGAAGATAAAGAAGTATTTGCGTTTGCAGATAAATGTTATTATTGTGAAAAGATATTTAATTATAAAGATAAAAAAGTAAGAGACCATGATCATTTGAATGGAAAGTTTAGAGGCGCTGCACATGAGAATTGTAATTTGCAAGCCAAAAAAGTAAATTTTGTCCCCATTATATTTCATAATCTATCAGGATATGACGCACATTTATTTATCAAACAACTGTGTCATAAAATAGAAGAAATTAATAATGAAATAGAAAGATTAAATTCAAATAGATCAAAAGATAAAATACCAACTTATAAATTTAGAATGTTAGCTAAAACATCTGAGAATTATATATCATTCCAATTTGGTTGTTTAAGATTTATAGATTCATATAGATTTTTAAATAGTTCATTAGATAATTTATCTAAATCATTAGTTGATGATGAATTAAAGATATTAAAAGAATATTACCCAAATTATGATGATTTTAAATTAATGAGATATAAAGGAGCAATTCCATATTCTTTCTATAAAAATCATAATGATTTTAAAATAACTGAATTATTGAAAGAACAATTCTATGATGAAATAAAAAATGAATATGTTAAAGATGAAGTCTATAATAGAACATTGAATATTTGGAATCATTTCGAAATTAAAAATCATGGACAATTAGTAGATTTATATTTAAAATCAGATGTATTATTATTAACCGATATATTCGAAAGGTTTAGAGATGTAAACCTAAAATATTTCAATATTGATCCTTGTCATTGTTATTCTAGTCCAGGATTAACATGGGATTGTGGATTAAAATTTACAGATATAAAAATGGACTTGTTAACAAATATAGATCAATTACTATTATTTGAAAAATCTATAAGAGGAGGTGTTTCAGGTGTATTGGGTGATAGATATTTCAATGTAAATGATAATCCTGGATATAAATTATTATACATAGATGCAAATAATCTTTATGGTTGGGCAATGATAGAACCACAACCTTATGGGATGTTTGAAATAACTGAAGTTTTACAAATTGATAAATTTGATTGGAAGAAAAGAATCCTAGATATTGCAGATGATTCAGATATTGGTTACTTCTTTGTTGTAGATTTAGAATACCCTGAAAATATTAAATTCAAATCTAGAAATCTAGCATATTGTCCCGAACATAAAACTGTTAAACATGAAGAATTATCAAATTATCAAAAAAGAATTAAACCCGATAATCATATTCATACTGAAAAGTTAATGGTAACTCAAGAAGATAAATATAATTACGTTGTGCATTATAGAATGTTAAAATTCTATTTGAATCAAGGAATGATTCTAAAAAAAGTACATAGATATATTTCATTTAGTCAATCTAAGTGGTTAGAAAAATATATAGATTTTAATACTACACAGAGAACTGAAGCTAAAACTGATTTTGAGAAGGATTTTTTTAAATTGATGAATAATGCGTTTTATGGTAAGACTTGTGAGAATATTCGTAATAGAAACGACATTGAGTTAGTCAGTAATGGTAAAAGAATTAGACATTTGCAATCGTATCCGAAATTCATAGGTAATAGAATATTCGATGAAAATTTAGCAGCAGTTAAATTAAAAAGAACTTCTATGAAGTTCAATAAACCAATCTATGTTGGTGCATCGGTTTTAGAATTATCAAAGTTATTAATGTATCAATTTTACTATAACATATTACAACCCCATTTTGGAGAAAAAAATATAGAAATATTATATCTAGATACTGACAGTTACATATTAAAGATAAAAAGTGATAACATAACAAAAGACTTAAAAATATTAAAACACCATTTTGATTTCAGTAACTATCCTAAAGATCATGAATTGTTTAGCAATGATAATAAAAAAGTTCCTGGGAAGTTTAAGGATGAATTAGGCGGTGAAGAAATGATAGAGTTCATTGGTATTAGATCTAAAATGTATAGTTATAAAACTAAAGAACATGAAGCTAAAAAGTTAAAAGGAATAACCAAAAGTGTAGTAGAAAAGAATATTCATTTTAAAGATTACATCAATTGTATATTTAATGAAGAAGTTAGAAAACATAAAATGAAATGTTTAAGATCTGAGTACCACGAAATGTTTATTGAAGAGATAGAGAAGATAAGTCTAAATCCATTTGATGATAAAAGATATATTTTAGATGATGGAATCCACACAGTCGCCTATGGTTGCAATTTAGATGAATATATAAAATTCAAAAGAGAAGAAACAAAAGAAAATGAGATTATGAAAAGGATTCTAGCGTGTTAATAAATTTCAATTAAAATTTGTATAATAAATGGAGAGTAAACAAGTACACAATGAATTCTTAGATAGAATTAAAGATACCACAAATGTAAAATCTGTAGATTATAAATTCAAAAAACTAACTGAGTTAACAATTCACAAGAAATATTTAATTACAAATATTGTTACAATTACTAATAAATATGGAGATAAATTAGTAATTCATTTAGAATATGAAGGATTAAAAGGAAATAAATATAAATTCAGGACTTATTTACCAGATAGATTTCATAGATTATCAAGTGAAGATCTAGAAGAATTATGTTCTGGAGATTTCTATTTCATATACAAAGGTAAGAATGAAAAAGGACACCATGAAATAGATTTCGAATAAGAAAATATGTAAAATAAATGGCGGAATTAAAAGAATATAGAATATTTGTTGATTCTAGAAAACTTACAAATTATAAATCTCATAATTTATTAGTACAATTAGATAGAGAATTTAAGAATTGTGTAGATTTAAAATTAGTTAATATAAGTTTATGTAATTCTTTTTACAATATATCGGATAAAAGTTTTGATCATAGATTGTTTATGATTCATGATAGAAATATGGATAAATGGTATCATCTATTTCTAAGACCAGGATTATATAATTTAGATACATTAGCACAAGAAATTAATAGAAGAGCTCGGTTAAAAGTGGGTGAATCTGTTGGGTTTAACATTAAATTTAATAAAATCGATAGTACTAATAAAATAAGAATAAAGTTAACTAATGAACAATATAAATTCATAGTAAGAAAACCATTAGCTAAAATGCTAGGAGTTAATCCAAATAAAGTTTATTCAAATGTTGATACTACGCCAAATATAATACCTTTTACACACTTTTATATTTATTGCAATTTAATCGAGCCCACAAAAACTTTCGAAGCAACTAAAGAAACAATTTGTAGTTCTAGTATACTAAATATTTTACCGCTAAAAAAATGTTAAACAATTTGGAACTCAAATAAATTATAATTTAACAGAATGTGATTTTAAACCTTGCATTCCTAAATTTAATAATTTTAAATTAGAAATAAGAAATCATAATGGATACTTAATTGATTTAAATAACTTTCCTGTGATATATGAATTAGTTATAAGATGTAGAGAGTAATTTTTTTGATATATAAATGAATATAACTGTTGGACCGAGTATATGTTTTGGATTTGATTTTAAACGTGAGAAAGAAATGAAATTTAATATTAATGATGTAATAACACATATCAAAAATATTGTATTTTCTAATGAAACAACATTTGAGTATGAAACAACAATAGATAAAGAAACTTTAAATGTAGAAAAGATTACTAATTTAATTAGAGAATCTTTAAGATTTTATGAATTAGATGAAGATTTTATAATCGATGATATTAAAAAAATAATAATTGAAATATATACAAATGAAACTAGTAATAAAATAAATGTTGAAATAATCATCACTAAGATAACTAAATATTTTGATGATAGTGATTTTTTTGATAAATAAATGAGTGATAATAAGTGGATAATAACTGGATTATATAATGGCGCATTACTATCAGTTGGAACTGTTGGTTATTCAATGGTATTAAAAAAAGTATTCAAAATGGGAAGTGTTAATGTTGATAGATTTGATATAAATGATATTTTAAAGTTAACATTAGCAGTTACTTTATCTAATTTAACTATTGATTATTTGGAAAAACAAAAATATATTCCTCCCATATAAATGCATAATTTTTTGCTAAATAAATGGCTTCTGCAATTATAACTATTATAGGATCGGCAATTGTTAACGCTTTAGCATTTACTGGTGGTGGATATTTATTTAAACATATTGATAAAAATAGTTCATTAGGAGAACAAAGAAGACATAACTTAACGTTAGAGAAATACAATAAAGCTGCAGAAGAATATAGAGAAAAGAGACAAAACTATATGGATTACATCAATAAAGAATTATATGATCAGAAGATTTCACATAGAGATTTTCAATCAGTTGATGATGCAATGAGTTTATATAACGCAGTAACAAATAAAGAAAAATCTATACAAACCTAAATTATCAGATTATTATACCCCGAGTAAAGAACAACAGAAATATGAAATAATATGGATTTTAGGTGGAACTGTTATTGTTATATTTGTTGCTTATAAGTTTACTAATTAGTAATTTTTATTCTAAATAAATGGAAGATAAAGTTGATAGTATTGATATTATTCCTCATGATATAAATAAAACTAAATTAAAAACATATTTAGAAAAACAAATATTAGAATTTGAAAGTGACTTAAAGATAAAAAAGAAAAAATATCTAAAAAGTAAAATTATATATTATTTGATTATAAGTGGTTCGGTTACAATTAGTTCTGTAATAACATTTCTAGCAATATTCAGTCCATTAACACCTTTAGCTATATCAATTGGTGTATTAGGATTAAGTTCAAGTGTTTTAACTGGTATAAGTTCAAAATTAAATATAAAAAGTAATAAAGAAAAAATAAAATCTAATATAAAAGAAATTAATAAATTAAAGAACACACTAGATTATATAATAAGTTTAAATGGTCATATAACAGTTGAAGAACAAGATAAATTATTAAAAGAATTAATAAATTATTAATTTTTTAAATTATATAAATGGCAGATAGTTTTCCAAAAACTTTCCGATATAATAAATCAATTAAATATAATATTCCAGCAATAGATTTTAATAAAGATATTACATATAGAAATGAAGTTTTAGATTCATTAACTAATTTAGAAATTTACGTTACTGAAACTAATAATTTTAATGCAAAGATGGAAAATATATTTCATGTATATTTAATTAATTTTAAAAAATTGAAAGATGAAAAACAATGGTTATTAAAATCTAATATGAAGTATTGGCAGAACCAATTAAATTTTGCTGTTTATTGTGCAACAACAGGATGTGGAATAAGTTGGAATGATCATTTAAATAATTCTAAATATAAACTAATTCAAAGTTTATTTAGATTTCATACATACTTTCAAATCAGAATAATATTAAATGAATTAGAGTGCGCTTTACCAGGATCTAGATATTTTAAAGAATTAGATAATAATATTAATTTATCTAAGTTTTATAAAATTTGCAATGAATTTAATATAGATATAAATAATTCTGATTTTAGAATAAAAATTGGAACAATAAGATCACTTCCATGCCCTAAAAAGATTGCAGAATATTGTGCACTTCCCATACCATCTAATAGTTTTTATAATATCTATAATAAAAAATTAGGTTATGGTAAAATAGAAACAAAGGATTTAGAAACATTAAATTTCAATAAATTACCAAAATTTTATGATAATTTAAAACAAGAAAACAATAATGGTTGGGTTTATTTTATTTTAGAAAATAGTGAAGGTTTTACTAAATCAGGTATAGAAAGAATAAATCAATCTATTAGAACTTATTTGATTTGTATTCTAGGATCACAAGTTGAAACAAGATCACCGATAATTGGAAATTTGAATACATCATTCGATACACAAAACCAGTTTAAAGTTTTATTTGAAGATTCAATTCATAATGATAAAAATAGATCGATTCCAGAAAACATTATAAGATATCAAAATTATTTAGATAAATCTCATGTAAGACTTAATTATTGTATAGGCCCTAATCTATTAATTATTTCTAATGATTTAGTATTAAAGATGGGAAATATAATTGGTTATAATAATCTAATTAAAACTGCAACAATAAATAATTCATTTGGGTTAAATGATATAAATAAAAAGATTATTACTGCTCCAAAATTAATGGAAGGTGAAAAAAATAAAAAACACATTCAATCAACAGAAACTAAAACTAAGAATATTAAATTGGATAATGATTCTAAAATAAAAGATTACAATACATCAGAAAATAATAGAACTGATAAAATTCAACATGATATAATTAAACTAAATGATGATAATAAATCCCATGAAAATACTAAATTAGCTATAACTTGTATAGGAATTGTAATCGGAGGAATATTATATTTTAAATTTTAATTTTTTTATTATGTAAATGGATGTAGAAGGTGTAGAAGATATTGGAATGGATCCTTTTGATGAACCTGGTATAACTGATGAACAACCACCTGATTTTGATGAAACAAGTTTTAATGATGGTAATGAAACAGCATATAATTCTAATTTAACTACACCTCAATATATTGATAAAACACGTTCAAAGATAAGTATTGAAAATGAAGTACCAGAAATAACAGAAAAAGAATTAAAATATAATGAAATTATTTATGAATTTAAACCAATATTAGAAAAATCTGGATTCAATATAACAAATAAAGGTATGAATCATTTAGTAAAAAATTTAAAATTTTTAAATGGTGAATATTATTGGAAATTGAAAGGTGACTATTATTTTAAGATTTCAAATCTTAAAAGTGGTGATAAAATAATAACAAAATCAACTTTTAATTTATTAGAACAATCTAGAATTAAGAAAATCAATAATGATGCTATAATTGATGTTACAGAAAAAGAAAGATCTGATAATATAAAAGAATTTAAACAAAGAAATGCTAAATTTTTTAAGATAATCAATAATAATTTAGAAACAGAAACAACTTCTGAACAGAATATAACTTCCAAAACTAGTAAACTTAAATCAAATAAAGTTCAAACTGAAAAACTTTTACCAAATGGATTACTTGATGCAACAGATCAAGAATTAGAAAATTTAAATATATTTTCTGATGAAGCAATTAGAGAAATTATTAGTATAAGAAATGAAGCTGATAAAATTGCACATAATAAAAGTATAAGAGATCAAAAAATTAGAACTTTAGAAAAAGAATTATCTGATAAAAATAAAGAAATAGAAAAATTAAAGTCTGATTTAGATCATCAAGTAATTGATGAAATAGAATATAATCAAAAAGAATTACGTTTAGAAAAAGAAATTGATGATTTAGAATATAACATAGAATTACAAAAAGAAGAAATTAAATTATTGTTAAAATCACATGATTATAATATAAATAGATTAAAAGTTATTTTTAAAGATTTGTTGATTAAACCAGATTCTGAAATATCATTAAAAGACAGAATAAGATTATTATTTAAATTAGAAGGAATAACAATTCTTTCCATTCTAACAGCTGTAACTATGTTATTTACAACAATTGGTTTAGCAATATCAAATGCTTTGAAATCTACTCCCACTCCTAATAAACCAGATAAACCTCCAAGCAATAATTCTATACAAGATAAAGTTAAAGATGGTTTAAAGAAATTAGCAAAATATTTATGGGAACTATCTAAAAAATCTGCTGCAGCATTACCCGGAGTTATTGCTTCAATTGTTGGTTTTGTTTTAAAATCTGCAGGTAATATTCTTAACTTTGCTGCTGAACATATTATTTTATTTTTAATTACAGTTGTAAGTGCAATTATTTTTGGGTTAGTAAACATGATTAAAAATAAATAATTAATTTTTTTGTTAAATAAATGAGTGGGAGTTATATCAATCCTTCTAAGAATCATAGAATATCTAATGCTATTAAAGCAGAAAGATCACATCATATAATTACTCATAACCCTTCAAATATTAATCCCGATGAAACTTTATACGTTAGAATTCCGAGATTAACACAAAATACTTTTTATGTTCCAAACAGTATTTATTTATCAGCTGATATAAAAGTAATCGGTAATAATAATAATTATGTCGTTGATAATGTTGGAAGATATTTGATTAAAAAGTTAACAATAAAGATTGGTCCAGAAACAGTTTTCTCATTAGATGATTATAATTTATTTATGCACTATAAAGATTTATGGTTAACTAAAGAAAATAGAAATAATATGATATTTCAAGGAATTCAATCAGAAAACCAAAATAAATTAAGATCAGAAGCTAATAGCGCAATATTAACAAATGATGTAGATAAATTGATAAAAAGTATATATGGAAGCAAATATAAAATTCCATTAGACTTTGAATTGATAAATAATAATGCACCTTTATATAAATACGCAATTCAAGAAGATATTGTATTTGAGATAACATTTGCTCCTGTAAATGAAATTGTATTATCTAGCGTTAATAAAGATATGAGTTATAAATTATCGAATATATGTTTAGAATATGATACAGTAACTGATGAAAATATTGCTAGAACAATTCAAACTCAATACAATCAAGGATTTTCATTATTATATGATTATATTGATAAATTTAAAACTGTAACTATTAATGCAAATGATGAAATAATTAATGAGAATATTAACTTTCCTAGAAGATCTATTAAAGGTATATTAATATTTTTTACCATTGGAACGTATACTAATGGTGCAATAAATGTTGACAATTATTATAATCCTGAAATAACAAAAGTACAAATAACTATCGAAGGTATAGCGAATAAAATATTTTGTCAAGGAATGAGAATGATAGATCAATGGGTAGAAATTAAAAAACATTTTATGAATGAAAAAGTAAAATCATTTGAAAATTGTAACATTAATCAAATTGATTATTATACCAGTAATAAATTTGCATTATGGTTAGATTTTAGAACAACAGAGGATAATTCATTACATGGTTCTGGAAAAAAACTACAAAATACAAAAGATGGAATACAATTATTCATGACAAAGAAAAAGGGAATCAAAAATTTTAAAATGCATATTTATACTATATCTGACGCGCAATTAAATATTGTAAATTCTCAATTAGATAGTGTTATGTATTAAAATTTTAACTTTAATAAAAATATATATAATAAATGGAAGGAGGTAAACTATATGAAAGAATCAAAGCTGATAAAGAAATCGATGATGATTTGTATTATGTAATACCTTATAAAAGAATAAATGAATATATTGGAACATTTTTATTAAATGAATTAAATCAATACAAAGAATATTTAATTGAACGTAATAATAATATTGATATAAAAATAGAAGATAATATTGAACCTAAAATAAAAGATAATATTGATATAAAAATAGAAGATAATGTTATACCTTCTACATCGAATGATGATAATATTGAACCTAAAATAGAAAAATCAAATGTTCAACCAAAAGATAACATCAGATGTATGTATTGTGAAGAAGATTTTGATAATTACAATGATTATTTATTACACATCAAAAAAGATGAACATATTTTACAATTAGTAAAAACATATGCCAATATATATAAAGATAAATGTAAAGAGGATCAGAATTGTTGTGCTTTCTGTAATGAATGTATAACAAAGGCTAATTGGGCAAAACATTATAAATTAAAAACAAAAAGTGGAAATGATTCAGCCCATGCAATAAAAGTATTTAAATCTTGGTGTGAAAAATGTAAAGAATATGTAATATATGATAAACAATTGAATCATAAATACTCAATTAAACATATTGGTACAGATAATGTAATAGAAGATCCAAGAGTTATAAATCCAAAATTTAATAATAATAATATATTAGATTATCGGTGGTATAGAAAAACATTTATAGATTATTTCTCGAGTAATGATATAGTTACCATATTGAAAAAGTTAGATAACTTTAAACCAAATGTAAGTTATGCAATGAACTTATTTGAACTTAAATATGATGATTTTAGAGAATTTTTAAATAAACATCCATCTAAAACTGAAATCGAAAATTATATTCCAAAAATATTTTCAAAAGTAAAATTCCATAAATATAAACTCGAGAATCGTTCAGGAATTATATCAAAGAAAATGCAAATGGATATAAATTTAGAATACAATAAGCTTAAAGAAAAATATGAAAATGAAAATTAAAAAGATTATAGAATTCACTGTATATTGATGGATGAATGGATGAGTTGGAAGAGTTGGATGAATTGGATGAGTGGAAGAGTGGATGAGTATAATAATATATATATTTTACTTTTTAACACATAAATTGGAAGAATAGTATGAGTATAAATATAATATTTTTATTCTTTATTAAATTTAACACAATATATATTTATTATTATATGACATTTATTATTTATCATTTTATTATTTATTATTTTATAAAAATATATTTATTATTTATCATTTTATTATTTATCATTTTATTATTTATTATTTTATAAAAATATATTTATTATTTATCATTTTATTATTTATCATTTTATTATTTATTATTTTATGAAAATATATTTATTATTATATGACATTTATTATCTGTCATTTTATTATTTTATAAAAATATATTTATTATTATATGACATCTTCAAATCAAACTCTTTCTGTTTTAAAAATAAAAAACATATGTAAATTATATATTATTACACTCTTCCATTCATCCACTCTTCCAATTCATCCAATTCATCCACTCATCCATCAATATACGGTGAATTCTATAATATTTTGAATTAGGATTTTATTTTATAAATTTATATTCATATGGAAATTGTAATCTCAGTAATAATTTTGAACCTTTATTATTCTTTAATTTATTCATATATTCATCATGTAATTCAGTAGGTATAATTTGATTTTCTTCCAATGATTGTTGCATAGATTTTCTATCTTTGTTATAAAATAAAACTAGAAATCTTATATTCTCTCTAAAGTCTTTAACAATTGAATTATATTTTTGATTTAAAACCCAAGTTGTTATCCCAAAATGTCTACCAGAGAAAGCTAAATAACATAACTCACTTTCTCTAATTTTAGAATCATGTAAATTTGCGCAATCATCAATAATAAATAATGTATTTGATCCTTTATAAATATCTAATGTAATTTTTATACAATTATCTAAATTTTCTTTTACTGTTTTAGGGTCTAATATAATAAACTTTTTTATCTTAACTATATCTCTATTATATGTTTTATTCATTTCATAAGTTGGGCAGAATAATATTATATTATCAAAATGATTTTTATAAATAGTTTCTAACAAGTCTAATATGAAATGTGTTTTACCACAATTGGTTACTCCAGTTATTAACATATTATGTGGTTCAAATATAAATAAATCTTTATTCATTTATTCTTTTAATTTTACTAGATAAAATCCATTCATTAAATTTATCATCATATCCTTTATATTTCACCAAAGAATACTTTTTTCCTTTAAGAGTTTTTGTTTTCAATACCTTTTCTATTTTGTATTCTATTTCATCTGGATTTGGTACTAATGATAATTCTTGTTCATAAAAATAACCTAATATTTCTTCATCTTTTAAATCAAACAATTTATAAACAAATGGTTTAGTTAATATTATCTTTTTAATTTTAAATATTTCTTCTGTAAAATTAGGGGTATAACCTTTATAAAATGTTTTTCTATATTTAGAAATTCTAACATGTTGTCCTATTTTAAATTTAGGTTCACCGAAATCGTGTGTAACAAATGCTCCATATAAATTATTCCAAACTATTTCTGAATTTTCTTCTTTTCTAGCTTGTATAGGTTTCATATTTATAGAACTATGTTTAGAATTATTATAACCTTTAACTAAATCATCTAACACATCGATATATTTATATGTTTCATTAGCGGTGAAATATTTCCACATTCTAGTTTTCAATGTTTTATTAAATCTTTCTATAACAGATGCTTTTTTATCTGAATGTGTTGAAAAATATTCTACATCGTTATCAGTTAATAGTTTTTTAAAATGTTTGTTATAGAATTCCTTACCTTCATCAAATTGTATTTTATCTGGGATAGCTTCTTTAAATATTAATTTGAAAGAATTTGTAACTTCTATACCAGTTTTATTTTTAATCGGGATACTCCATGCGTATCTACTGAATATATCTATAACATTTAGTATCCAAAAATATCCTTTGTTATATTCTTCTAAGTTTTTCATGTCAATTAAATCAGCTTGCCATTGTTGGTCAATATATGAAACCATAACTTTTCTTGTTAAATATTTTTTATCCATCTTTTTATGAATTTGATATGTGGGTTGATTTTGTAACCATGATTTTAATTCACTATATTTTATTTTTTCTTTATCAGATTTAATTTTATCCCATAATTCCGAAACACTTGAATATGATACTTCACTTTCTGGGTTATAATATAACTCTCTTAAATATTGTTCTTTTTTCATCATATTTTAATCCATTAATAATATTTTAGATTTATTTTCATTTGATTTATTTTCTGGTATGATAGGTTTATTATCATTAGAATCATCTTTATCATCGGATTTGAATTTTGATTTATATATTACACCAGATAATATAATAATTGTGATTAACCCAATTGTAATATATAAGTAATTATTTCTTCCACTATTATAAGAATTAGATGGATTATTATTTGAATCAATACCAGGTGATTCATTTATATCAGATAATTTCTTTTTCTTAGCTTTTTTTAATTCTGATGATCTTTTACCTAATTCTCTTGCCCATTTAATTTGTTTCTCGGATCTAGGCTTTTTCTTAACTCCATCACTCATTTATTTTAGTTAATTTTTGTTCTGATTCATTTTCTGTTTCGACGTTTGGTTGTAGTACATCTGTTTCGTTCTTACCTGATTTATATTCCATAGGTTTGATGTTCGAAAATGTTATAACTCCAGTAGAAATTAATGTCATAACCGATCCTAATTGAAATGAAGCATAACCAACCCATTTTTGTAATTCAGTCATAACTAAATAGTCATTTTTCAAATCATTATATAATTTATTTTCATCATCAATTGGTATTAACTGGTTACATAACTTAGAATAACATTTGACAATACCATCACTTATAGAGTCGTTTATTCTAGCTAATCTTGACTCTTCATAAATCTTAAAATATTTGATTACTTTTTCTTTGTTCATATTATCTAATTCTTGAAAAGTTATTGTTTTACCAATAAACTCTTTAGTTTTTCCACTCGCAATCAATAGTTCTAGATGATGCTTACAATATAAATAGTATTCATAATCAATATTACTATCAATTTTATTATCACATTTATTTACCACATTATCATTATCATCTGTTAGACCTAAATCATCTAATGTCTTTTCAATATCAATACTATTTTTATTAGATTTCTTTGTCATTTATATTAGAGAAATTTAATAAGAATAGTATTATAAGTATTCTTCAAATGATATTAGATAGTTAAAGTTAAAGAATTCTAGTATTGACTACTGATACTAGCTATTTGAATTTAAAGAATTTCTATTTGAATCTATTCAAAATATAAAGTATTCTCTTTTTGAAAAGAAAATATTAAAAATATAATAGAATTGACTAGCTAGTTGAAGTTATTGTTTTTTTATTATATTTTATTTAAATTAGGATTTAGATTATCTCACTACTATTGTCTATCTATTAGGAGCAGTAACTATAACTGTCCAGATAAGTCATTTCGGATTCTCGATAATAAATCCTAAAACTGAAAATAAATTCAAAGAAACGACTGGTGGAAATATTATTTCATAAACACATATATTTATTATGTAAATTTTAGCGATCAATAGTAGAACAATGGAGAACAATAGAAATGCGGTTCAATCGGACCGGTTATTGCGCAATACACAGTTATATTTTTATTCTAACAACGATCAATAATAGAACAATGGAGAACAATAGAAATGCGGTCCAATAGGACCGGTTATTGCGCAATACACAGTTAACAGTAAACTATCAATACAGAACAACCGCCGCCATTAACAACGATCAATAGTAGAACAATGGAGAACAATAGAAAAGCGGTTCAATCGGACCGGTTATTACGCAATACTTAGTTAACAGTAAACAATACAATATTAAAACAGATATATACAATCGAGATAACATTTTTTGATATCTATATAACAAAGACCTTCAGTGTTATAATTTATAATTTTGTCCAGAATTCTTTAATTACTGGATTGTTTCCAATCATTTCTTCAATTTCTGGTAAATATCTTACTACTTCACTAAATGCTAATCCTAATATTTTGAATTTTTCATATTTTATTAATCTACCTACTCTTCTCAGTTTTCTTTCAAAACCGGCACTGATATCTCCACTCATTTTCTTAGTTTTCGATTATTTGAGTCCCAACAGCAATTTAAGTCGCGTTGCTGGTAATTTTGGTAATTGTAGTTCGCGCGGTAATTGTTTATTATATATTACATCACTCAGAGTTTTCACCATTTCTTGATGATAGTCCAAATGTTCTTATAATTTTGTGAAGTTTGTTCGTCAATTACGAGAGTTTCATCCTCCATTTCTATTGATTCCTGAGTTTCACTATCTATCGTTTCTAGTTCCTCATCCGTTGGTTGACTTGGAATTTCTGGTTGATCTCTGTATTCCATTTTAATCTAAAAGATGTCGTGAAAATGAATTACTATACTTAAATATGTTTAAAGGTTTCCCTACTTCATAATATATTTACTTACATTTAGATTTAGAACTGTAAACTGTGTTTTGAGAGAGAATATCCAATACGTTCCTATGCTTATGTGCTGCGCGTTTATAACTGGTAGTTATTCACTAGCTAAACACCGTCTGGTGCAACAGATGTTCCTTCTTTTGTAATATAATTGATTAATCCTTTTCAACTGAAATAGCACGTTCGATCAATATTCAAATGAGGTGCGCTCCATTCAACTGAATATGAAATACGGCACAGATGTTTTTGTAAACAACCTAATACAATTACATACAGGCGGTTTGACATAGATCGAGAGAAACCGGTTTTCTAAGCGTTTAACATTCAACGTATTTTTCATTATGTGTTGAGTTCCATAATTCAACAAATGTCTTTGCTTTATCCAGTTGATCTAAATATAATTTCATATCTAGTTTGTTAGATTTAATTATATTTTCTTTCTTTTCTAAAGGTCTTAGATTCTTCCAATTCCAGATTAGCTTCTTATCATAATCATCACTCATGTCAAATTTAGAAATCGGCAACACGTGATCAATATGAAAGTATTCACCATAATTATCTATATTCATTTTATCATCGAATTGATATATTATCCATGATTTGAGAAATTCATCTGAACAACCCAATAGATTAGATAGTGTTTCTGAATGTGTTTCTTTGTTGAATAATTGCGTTAATCTAGACCGTAAACATTGTTTTAATCTAAAATTAAGATCTGTTTTATATTTTTCTCTCATGTATTCTGTCATATAATCATTATAAGATTCTCTATTATCTTCTCGGTATTGTTTGGTATATAGTTTAGCACAAGTTTTACAACAATTTTGAAAACCATCTTTGCTAATCTTACGCTTACTAAATTCTGTTATAGCTAATTTATTTAATTCACATTTAGAACATTTCTTGTAATATATGTTTATAACGCCAGTGTTATTTGTAATATTGATAGTTTGTGGTTGTTCCGGCTCCATTTATTATACATATTTTTATTAAAATTGATTAACATTTTAGAATCCTCTTCCATTTCTTCGGCCAACGTCATCCTTTTTCATTCCTCGCTGCTTTTGATAAGTTCTTTCGATTCCTTGATAATAAATTCCTCAACGTATTGTTCATTATTTGGATCATTATTCCATAATTCAATAAATTTCTTTCCCTTTGTTAACTGTTCTGAATATAACTGTAAATATTCTAATTTCAATTTATTCTCTAAATGTGTTATAGTTTTATTGTGTCTTGCTTTTTGAGACTTGTCTATATCGATATTACATGTTGGGCATTAGTATTTATTTGCTTCCATTTTAATACTATATTTTTTATTAAAATTGATTTTAGAAGTTCAATGATTTAAATGTTATTCATATATGTGAATATTTTAAGAGTAATAGGGGTTTAGTTGTTTCAGGCTAAAGGTTGAACGGGCGGGTGAGTAAAAATGAAAAAACATAAAAATAATAACAATTTCTACTTGAATTAGGAGTGAAACTCATAAAAATGAAAAATAAATTCGAGCGTGTGAGAATTTATTTTTCATTTTTATGAGTTTTGCGAGTAATTCAAGTAGAAATTGTTATTATTTTTATGTTTTTTCATTTTTTACGAGCTCGACCGTTCGACCTTTGGCCTGAAACAACTAAACCCCTATTACTAATGTCGATGCGTAAAAGCGCTCAAATCGTCAGGAAAAGCACTTTTCGACGCGAAAACGTCGTTCAGCGCGAGAAAAGACGTTTTCGTATCAAATATTCCCCCTATCGGAAAAACGAAAATGTCGATGCGTAAAAGCGCTCAAATCGCCAGGAAAAGCACTTTTCGACCCGAAAACGTCGTTCAGCGCGAGAAAAGACGTTTTCGTATCAAATATTCCCCCTATCCGAAAAACGAAAATGTCGATGCGTAAAAGCGCTCAAATCGTCAGGAAAAGCACTTTTCGACCCGAAAACGTCGTTCAGCGCGAGAAAAGACGTTTTCGTATCAAATATTCCCCCTATCGGAAAAACGACAATGTCGATGCGTAAAAGCGCTCAAATCGTCAGGAAAAGCACTTTTCGACCAGAAAACGTCGTTCAGCGCGAGAAAAGACGTTTTCGTATCAAATATTCCCCCTATCGGAAAAACGACAATGTCGATGCGTAAAAGCGCTCAAATCGTCAGGAAAAGCACTTTTCGACGCGAAAACGTCGTTCAGCGCGAGAAAAGACGTTTTCGTATTTAATATTCCCCCTATCGGAAAAACGAAAATGTCGATGCGTAAAAGCGCTCAAATCGTCAGGAAAAGCACTTTTCGACGCGAAAACGTCGTTCAGCGCGAGAAAAGACGTTTTCGTATCAAATATTCCCCCTATCCGAAAAACGAAAATGTCGATGCGTAAAAGCGCTCAAATCGTCAGGAAAAGCACTTTTCGACGCGAAAACGTCGTTCAGCGCGAGAAAAGACGTTTTCGTATCAAATATTCCCCCTATCGGAAAAACGAAAATGTCGATGCGTAAAAGCGCTCAAATCGTCAGGAAAAGCACTTTTCGACCCGAAAACGTTCGTTCAGCGCGGGAAGAGACGTTTTCGTATCAAATATTCCCCCTATCGGAAAAATGAAAATGTCGATGCGTAAAAGCGCTCAAATCGTCAGGAAAAGCACTTTTCGACGCGAAAACGTCGTTCAGCGCGAGAAAAGACGTTTTCGTATTTAATATTCCCCCTATCGGAAAAACGAAAATGTCGATGCGTAAAAGCGCTCAAATCGTCAGGAAAAGCACTTTTCGACGCGAAAACGTCGTTCAGCGCGAGAAAAGACGTTTTCGTATCAAATATTCCCCCTATCCGAAAAACGAAAATGTCGATGCGTAAAAGCGCTCAAATCGTCAGGAAAAGCACTTTTCGACGCGAAAACGTCGTTCAGCGCGAGAAAAGACGTTTTCGTATCAAATATTCCCCCTATCGGAAAAACGAAAATGTCGATGCGTTAAAGCGCTCAAATCGCCAGGAAAAGCACTTTTCGACCCGAAAACGTCGTTCAGCGCGAGAAAAGACGTTTTCGTATCAAATATTCCCCCTATCCGAAAAACGAAAATGTCGATGCGTAAAAGCGCTCAAATCGTCAGGAAAAGCACTTTTCGACGCGAAAACGTCGTTCAGCGCGAGAAAAGACGTTTTCGTATCAAATATTCCCCCTATCGGAAAAATGAAAATGTCGATGCGTAAAAGCGCTCAAATCGTCAGGAAAAGCACTTTTCGACCCGAAAACGTTCGTTCAGCGCGGGAAGAGACGTTTTCGTATCAAATATTCCCCCTATCGGAAAAATGAAAATGTCGATGCGTAAAAGCGCTCAAATCGTCAGGAAAAGCACTTTTCGACGCGAAAACGTCGTTCAGCGCGAGAAAAGACGTTTTCGTATCAAATATTCCCCCTATCCGAAAAACGAAAATGTCGATGCGTAAAAGCGCTCAAATCGTCAGGAAAAGCACTTTTCGACCCGAAAACGTTCGTTCAGCGCGGGAAGAGACGTTTTCGTATCAAATATTCCCCCTATCGGAAAAACGAAAATGTCGATGCGTAAAAGCGCTCAAATCGTCAGGAAAAGCACTTTTCGACCCGAAAACGTCGTTCAGCGCGAGAAAAGACGTTTTCGTATCAAATATTCCCCCTATCGGAAAAATGAAAATGTCGATGCGTAAAAGCGCTCAAATCGTCAGGAAAAGCACTTTTCGACCCGAAAACGTCGTTCAGCGCGAGAAAAGACGTTTTCGTATCAAATATTCCCCCTATCGGAAAAACGAAAATGTCGATGCGTAAAAGCGCTCAAATCGTCAGGAAAAGCACTTTTCGACCCGAAAACGTCGTTCAGCGCGAGAAAAGACGTTTTCGTATCAAATATTCCCCCTATCGGAAAAACGACAATGTCGATGCGTAAAAGCGCTCAAATCGTCAGGAAAAGCACTTTTCGACCCGAAAACGTCGTTCAGCGCGAGAAAAGACGTTTTCGTATCAAACATTCCGCCTATCGGAAAAACGACAATGTCGATGCGTAAAAGCGCTCAAATCGTCAGGAAAAGCACTTTTCGACCCGAAAACGTCGTTCAGCGCGGGAATAGACGTTTTCGTATCAAATATTCCCCCTATCGGAAAAACGAAAATGTCGATGCGTAAAAGCGCTCAAATCGTCAGGAAAAGCACTTTTCGACCCGAAAACGTCGTTCAGCGCGGGAAAAGACGTTTTCGTATCAAATATTCCCCCTATCGGAAAAACGACAATGTCGATGCGTAAAAGCGCTCAAATCGTCAGGAAAAGCACTTTTCGACCCGAAAACGTCGTTTAGAGCGAGAAAAGACGTTTTCGTATCAAATATTCCCCCTATCGGAAAAACGACAATGTCGATGCGTAAAAGCGCTCAAATCGTCAGGAAAAGCACTTTTCGACCCGAAAACGTCGTTCAGCGCGAGAAAAGACGTTTTCGTATCAAATATTCCCCCTATCGGAATAACGAAAATGTCGATGCGTAAAAGGGCTCAAATCTTTCGGAAAAGCACTTTTCGACCCGAAAACCTCGTTCAGCGCGAGAAAAGACGTTTTCGTATCGAATATTCCCCCTATCGGAAAAACGACAATGTCGATGCGTAAAAAGCGCTCAAATCGTCAGGAAAAGCACTTTTCGACGCGAAAACGTCGTTGAGCGCGAGAAAAGACGTTTTCGTATCAAATATTCCCCCTATCGGAAAAACGACAATGTCGATGCGTAAAAGCGCTCAAATCGTCAGGAAAAGCACTTTTCGACGCGAAAACGTCGTTCAGCGCGAAAAAAGACGTTTTCGTATCAAATATTCCCCCTATCGGAAAAACGACAATGTCGATGCGTAAAAGCGATCAAATCGTCAGGAAAAGCACCTTTCGACGCGAAAACGTCGTTCAGCGCGAGAAAAGACGTTTTCGTATCAAATATTCCCCCTATCGGAAAAACGAAAATGTCGATGCGTAAAAGCGCTCAAATCGTCAGGAAAAGGACTTTTCGACGCGAAAACGTCGTTCTGCGCGAGTAAAGACGTTTTTCGTATCAAATATTCAACCTATCGGAAAAACGACGATGTCGATGCGTAAAAGCGCTCAAATCGTCAGGAAAAGCACTTTTCGACGCGAAAACGTCGTTCAGCGCGAGAAAAGTCGTTTTCGTATCAAATATTCCCTCTATCGGAAAAACGAAAATGTCGATGCGTAAAAGGGCTCAAATCGTCAGGAAAAGCACTTTTCGACCCGAAAACCTCGTTCAGCGCGAGAAAAGACGTTTTCGTATCAAATATTTCCACTATCGGAAAAACGACAATGTCGATGCGTAAAAGCGCTCAAATCGCCAGGAAAAGCACTTTTCGACCTGAAAACGTCGTTCAGCGCGAGAAAAGACGTTTTCGTATCAAATATTTCCACTATCGGAAAAACGAAAATGTCGATGCGTAAAAGCGCTCAAATCGTCAGGAAAAGCACTTTTCGACCCGAAAACGTCGTTCAGCGCGAGAAAAGACGTTTTCGTACCAAATATTCCCCCTATCGGAAAAACGAAAATGTCGATGCGTAAAAGCGCTCAAATCGTCAGGAAAAGCACTTTTCGACCCGAAAACGTCGTTCAGCGCGAGAAAAGACGTTTTCGTATCAAATATTCCCCCTATCGGAAAAACGAAAAGGTCGATGCGTAAAAGCGCTCAAATCGTCAGGAAAAGCACTTTTCGACCCGAAAACGTCGTTCAGCGCGAGAAAAAACGTTTTCGTATCAAATATTCCCCCTATCGGAAAAACGACAATGTCGATGCGTAAAAGCCCTCAAATCGTCAGGAAAAGCACTTTTCGACGCGAAAACGTCGTTGAGCGCTAGAAAAGGCGTTTTCGTATCGAATATTCCCCCTATCGGAAAAACGACAATGTCGATGCGTAAAAAGCGCTCAAATCGTCAGGAAAAGCACTTTTCGACGCGAAAACGTCGTTGAGCGCGAGAAAAGACGTTTTCGTATCAAATATTCCCCCTATCGGAAAAACGACAATGTCGATGCGTAAAAGCGCTCAAATCGTCAGGAAAAGCACTTTTCGACGCGAAAACGTCGTTCAGCGCGAGAAAAGACGTTTTCGTATCAAATATTCAACCTATCGGAAAAACGACGATGTCGATGCGTAAAAGCGCTCAAATCGTCAGGAAAAGCACTTTTCGACGCGAAAACGTCGTTCAGCGCGAGAAAAGACGTTTTCGTATCAAATATTCCCCCTATCGGAAAAACGAAAATGTCGATGCGTGAAAGGGCTCAAATCTTCAGGAAAAGCACTTTTCGACCCGAAAACCTCGTTCAGCACGAGAAAAGACGTTTTCGTTTCAAATATTCCCCCTATCGGAAAATCGACAATGTCGATGCGTAAAAGCGCTCAAATCGTCAGGAAAAGCACTTTCGACCCGAAAACGTCGTTCAGCGCGAGAAAAGACGTTTTCGTATCAAATATTCCCCCTATCGGAAAAACGAAAATGTCGATGCTTAAAATCGCTCAAATCGTCAGGAAAAGCACTTTTCGACGCGAAGACGTCGTTCAGCGCGAGAAATGACGTTTTCGTATCAAATATTCCTACTATCGGAAAAACGAAAATGTCGATGCGTAAAAGGGCTCAAATCGTCAGGAAGAGCACTTTTCGACCCGAAAACGTCGTTTAGCGCGAGAAAAGACGTTTTCGTATCAAATATTCCCCCTATCGGAAAAACGAAAATGTCGATGCGTAAAAGCGCTCAAATCGTCAGGAAAAGCACTTTTCGACCCGAAAACGTCGTTCAGCGCGAGAAAAGACGTTTTCGTATCAAATATTCCCCCTATCGGAATAACGAATATGTCGATGCGTAAAAGGGCTCAAATCTTTCGGAAAAGCACTTTTCGACCCGAAAACCTCGTTCAGCGCGAGAAAAGACGTTTTCGTATCGAATATTCCCCCTATCGGAAAAACGACAATGTCGATGCGTAAAAGCGCTCAAATCGTCAGGAAAAGCACTTTTCGACGCGAAAACGTCGTTGAGCGCGAGAAAAGACGTTTTCGTATCAAATATTCCTCTATCGGAAAAACGACAATGTCGATGCGTAAAAGCGCTCAAATCGTCAGGAAAAGCACTTTTCGACCCGAAAACGTCGTTCAGCGCGAGAAAAGACGTTTTCGTATCAAATATTCCCTCTATCGGAAAAACGAAAATGTCGATGCGTAAAAGGGCTCAAATCTTTCGGAAAAGCACTTTTCGACCCGAAAACCTCGTTCAGCGCGAGAAAAGACGTTTTCGTATCGAATATTCCCCCTATCGGAAAAACGACAATGTCGATGCGTATAAAGCGCTCAAATCGTCAGGAAAAGCACTTTTCGACGCGAAAACGTCGTTCAGCGCGAGAAAAGACATTTTCGTATCAAATATTCCCCCTATCGGAAAAACGAAAATGTCGATGCGTAAAAGGGCTCAAATCGTCAGGAAGAGCACTTTTCGACCCGAAAACGTCGTTCAGAGCGAGAAAAGACGTTTTCGTATCAAATATTCCCCCTATCGGAAAAACGAAAATGTCGATGCGTAAAAGCGCTCAAATCGTCAGGAAAAGCACTTTTCGACCCGAAAACGTCGTTCAGCGCGAGAAAAGACGTTTTCGTATCAAATATTCCCCCTATCGGAAAAACGAAAATGTCGATGCGTAAAAGCGCTCAAATCGTCAGGAAAAGCACTTTTCGACGCGAAAACGTCGTTCTGCGCGAGAAAAGTCGTTTTCGTATCAAATATTCCCTCTATCGGAAAAACGAAAATGTCGATGCGTAAAAGGGCTCAAATCGTCAGGAAAAGCACTTTTCGACCCGAAAACCTCGTTCAGCGCGAGAAAAGCCGTTTTCGTATCGAATATTCCCCTTATCGGAAAAACGACAATGTCGATGCGTAAAAGCGCTCAAATCGTCAGGAAAAGCACTTTTCGACGCGAAAACGTCGTTCAGCGCGAGAAAAAACGTTTTCGTATCAAATATTCCCCCTATCGGAAAAACGAAAATGTCGATGCGTAAAAGGGCTCAAATCTTTCGGAAAAGCACTTTTCGACCCGAAAACCTCGTTCAGCGCGAGAAAAGACGTTTTCGTATCGAATATTCCCCCTATCGGAAAAACGACAATGTCGATGCGTAAAAGCGCTCAAATCGTCAGGAAAAGCACTTTTCGACCCGAAAACGTCGTTCAGCGCGGGAATAGACGTTTTCGTATCAAATATTCCCCCTATCGGAAAAACGAAAATGTCGATGCGTAAAAGCGCTCAAATCGTCAGGAAAAGCACTTTTCGACCCGAAAACGTCGTTCAGCGCGGGAAAAGACGTTTTCGTATCAAATATTCCCCCTATCGGAAAAACGACAATGTCGATGCGTAAAAGCGCTCAAATCGTCAGGAAAAGCACTTTTCGACCCGAAAACGTCGTTTAGAGCGAGAAAAGACGTTTTCGTATCAAATATTCCCCCTATCGGAAAAACGACAATGTCGATGCGTAAAAGCGCTCAAATCGTCAGGAAAAGCACTTTTCGACCCGAAAACGTCGTTCAGCGCGAGAAAAGACGTTTTCGTATCAAATATTCCCCCTATCGGAATAACGAAAATGTCGATGCGTAAAAGGGCTCAAATCTTTCGGAAAAGCACTTTTCGACCCGAAAACCTCGTTCAGCGCGAGAAAAGACGTTTTCGTATCGAATATTCCCCCTATCGGAAAAACGACAATGTCGATGCGTAAAAAGCGCTCAAATCGTCAGGAAAAGCACTTTTCGACGCGAAAACGTCGTTGAGCGCGAGAAAAGACGTTTTCGTATCAAATATTCCCCCTATCGGAAAAACGACAATGTCGATGCGTAAAAGCGCTCAAATCGTCAGGAAAAGCACTTTTCGACGCGAAAACGTCGTTCAGCGCGAAAAAAGACGTTTTCGTATCAAATATTCCCCCTATCGGAAAAACGACAATGTCGATGCGTAAAAGCGATCAAATCGTCAGGAAAAGCACCTTTCGACGCGAAAACGTCGTTCAGCGCGAGAAAAGACGTTTTCGTATCAAATATTCCCCCTATCGGAAAAACGAAAATGTCGATGCGTAAAAGCGCTCAAATCGTCAGGAAAAGGACTTTTCGACGCGAAAACGTCGTTCTGCGCGAGTAAAGACGTTTTTCGTATCAAATATTCAACCTATCGGAAAAACGACGATGTCGATGCGTAAAAGCGCTCAAATCGTCAGGAAAAGCACTTTTCGACGCGAAAACGTCGTTCAGCGCGAGAAAAGTCGTTTTCGTATCAAATATTCCCTCTATCGGAAAAACGAAAATGTCGATGCGTAAAAGGGCTCAAATCGTCAGGAAAAGCACTTTTCGACCCGAAAACCTCGTTCAGCGCGAGAAAAGACGTTTTCGTATCAAATATTTCCACTATCGGAAAAACGACAATGTCGATGCGTAAAAGCGCTCAAATCGCCAGGAAAAGCACTTTTCGACCTGAAAACGTCGTTCAGCGCGAGAAAAGACGTTTTCGTATCAAATATTTCCACTATCGGAAAAACGAAAATGTCGATGCGTAAAAGCGCTCAAATCGTCAGGAAAAGCACTTTTCGACCCGAAAACGTCGTTCAGCGCGAGAAAAGACGTTTTCGTACCAAATATTCCCCCTATCGGAAAAACGAAAATGTCGATGCGTAAAAGCGCTCAAATCGTCAGGAAAAGCACTTTTCGACCCGAAAACGTCGTTCAGCGCGAGAAAAGACGTTTTCGTATCAAATATTCCCCCTATCGGAAAAACGAAAAGGTCGATGCGTAAAAGCGCTCAAATCGTCAGGAAAAGCACTTTTCGACCCGAAAACGTCGTTCAGCGCGAGAAAAAACGTTTTCGTATCAAATATTCCCCCTATCGGAAAAACGACAATGTCGATGCGTAAAAGCCCTCAAATCGTCAGGAAAAGCACTTTTCGACGCGAAAACGTCGTTGAGCGCTAGAAAAGGCGTTTTCGTATCGAATATTCCCCCTATCGGAAAAACGACAATGTCGATGCGTAAAAAGCGCTCAAATCGTCAGGAAAAGCACTTTTCGACGCGAAAACGTCGTTGAGCGCGAGAAAAGACGTTTTCGTATCAAATATTCCCCCTATCGGAAAAACGACAATGTCGATGCGTAAAAGCGCTCAAATCGTCAGGAAAAGCACTTTTCGACGCGAAAACGTCGTTCAGCGCGAGAAAAGACGTTTTCGTATCAAATATTCAACCTATCGGAAAAACGACGATGTCGATGCGTAAAAGCGCTCAAATCGTCAGGAAAAGCACTTTTCGACGCGAAAACGTCGTTCAGCGCGAGAAAAGACGTTTTCGTATCAAATATTCCCCCTATCGGAAAAACGAAAATGTCGATGCGTGAAAGGGCTCAAATCTTCAGGAAAAGCACTTTTCGACCCGAAAACCTCGTTCAGCACGAGAAAAGACGTTTTCGTTTCAAATATTCCCCCTATCGGAAAATCGACAATGTCGATGCGTAAAAGCGCTCAAATCGTCAGGAAAAGCACTTTCGACCCGAAAACGTCGTTCAGCGCGAGAAAAGACGTTTTCGTATCAAATATTCCCCCTATCGGAAAAACGAAAATGTCGATGCTTAAAATCGCTCAAATCGTCAGGAAAAGCACTTTTCGACGCGAAGACGTCGTTCAGCGCGAGAAATGACGTTTTCGTATCAAATATTCCTACTATCGGAAAAACGAAAATGTCGATGCGTAAAAGGGCTCAAATCGTCAGGAAGAGCACTTTTCGACCCGAAAACGTCGTTTAGCGCGAGAAAAGACGTTTTCGTATCAAATATTCCCCCTATCGGAAAAACGAAAATGTCGATGCGTAAAAGCGCTCAAATCGTCAGGAAAAGCACTTTTCGACCCGAAAACGTCGTTCAGCGCGAGAAAAGACGTTTTCGTATCAAATATTCCCCCTATCGGAATAACGAATATGTCGATGCGTAAAAGGGCTCAAATCTTTCGGAAAAGCACTTTTCGACCCGAAAACCTCGTTCAGCGCGAGAAAAGACGTTTTCGTATCGAATATTCCCCCTATCGGAAAAACGACAATGTCGATGCGTAAAAGCGCTCAAATCGTCAGGAAAAGCACTTTTCGACGCGAAAACGTCGTTGAGCGCGAGAAAAGACGTTTTCGTATCAAATATTCCTCTATCGGAAAAACGACAATGTCGATGCGTAAAAGCGCTCAAATCGTCAGGAAAAGCACTTTTCGACCCGAAAACGTCGTTCAGCGCGAGAAAAGACGTTTTCGTATCAAATATTCCCTCTATCGGAAAAACGAAAATGTCGATGCGTAAAAGGGCTCAAATCTTTCGGAAAAGCACTTTTCGACCCGAAAACCTCGTTCAGCGCGAGAAAAGACGTTTTCGTATCGAATATTCCCCCTATCGGAAAAACGACAATGTCGATGCGTATAAAGCGCTCAAATCGTCAGGAAAAGCACTTTTCGACGCGAAAACGTCGTTCAGCGCGAGAAAAGACATTTTCGTATCAAATATTCCCCCTATCGGAAAAACGAAAATGTCGATGCGTAAAAGGGCTCAAATCGTCAGGAAGAGCACTTTTCGACCCGAAAACGTCGTTCAGAGCGAGAAAAGACGTTTTCGTATCAAATATTCCCCCTATCGGAAAAACGAAAATGTCGATGCGTAAAAGCGCTCAAATCGTCAGGAAAAGCACTTTTCGACCCGAAAACGTCGTTCAGCGCGAGAAAAGACGTTTTCGTATCAAATATTCCCCCTATCGGAAAAACGAAAATGTCGATGCGTAAAAGCGCTCAAATCGTCAGGAAAAGCACTTTTCGACGCGAAAACGTCGTTCTGCGCGAGAAAAGTCGTTTTCGTATCAAATATTCCCTCTATCGGAAAAACGAAAATGTCGATGCGTAAAAGGGCTCAAATCGTCAGGAAAAGCACTTTTCGACCCGAAAACCTCGTTCAGCGCGAGAAAAGCCGTTTTCGTATCGAATATTCCCCTTATCGGAAAAACGACAATGTCGATGCGTAAAAGCGCTCAAATCGTCAGGAAAAGCACTTTTCGACGCGAAAACGTCGTTCAGCGCGAGAAAAAACGTTTTCGTATCAAATATTCCCCCTATCGGAAAAACGAAAATGTCGATGCGTAAAAGCGCTCAAATCGTCAGGAAAAGCACTTTTCGACGCGAAAACGTCGTTCAGCGCGAGAAAAGACGTTTTCGTATAAATATTCCCCCTATCGGAAAAAACGACAATGTCGATGCGTAAAAGCGCTCAAATCGTCAGGAAAAGGACTTTTCGACGCGAAAACGTCGTTCAGCGCGAGAAAAGACGTTTTCATATCAAATATTCCCCCTATCGGAAAAACGAAAATGTCGATGCGTAAAAGGGCTCAAATCGTCAGGAAAAGCACTTTTCGACCCGAAAACGTCGTTCAGCGCGAGAAAAGACGTTTTCGTATCAAATATTCCCCCTATCGGAAAAATGAATATGTCGATGCGTAAAAGCGCTCAAATCGCCAGGAAAGGCACTTTTCGACCCGAAAACGTCGTTCAGCGCGAGAAAAGACGTTTTCGTATCAAATATTCCCCCTATCGGAAAAACGAAAATGTCGATGCGTAAAAGCGCTCAAATCGTCAGGAAAAGCACTTTTCGACCCGAAAACGTCGTTCAGCGCAAGAAAAGACGTTTTCGTATCAAATATTCCCCCTATCGGAAAAATGAATATGTCGATGCGTAAAAGCGCTCAAATCGCCAGGAAAGGCACTTTTCGACCCGAAAACGTCGTTCAGCGCGAGAAAAGACGTTTTCGTATCAAATATTCCCCCTATCGGAAAAACGAAAATTTCGATGCGTAAAAGCGCTCAAATCGTCAGGAAAAGCACTTTTCGACCCGAAAACGTCGTTCAGCGCGAGAAAAAACGTTTTCGTATCAAATATTCCCCCTATCGGAAAAACGACAATGTCGATGCGTAAAAAGCGCTCAAATCGTCAGGAAAAGCACTTTTCGACGCGAAAACGTCGTTGAGCGCGAGAAAAGACGTTTTCGTATCAAATATTCCCCCTATCGGAAAAACGACAATGTCGATGCGTAAAAGCGCTCAAATCGTCAGGAAAAGCACTTTTCGACGCGAAAACGTCGTTCAGCGCGAGAAAAGACGTTTTCGTATCAAATATTCCCTCTATCGGAAAAAACGCGTTCTCAAATGTTTTGATACTTTCTCAGTTTGTATCAAAAATATTGCCGATATTTGGTCCTTAAGTCCTAAAAAATGATAAATTTACAGTGTAAAATCGTACAAACGTGTCATCTATACCACAAAACAATTTATTTCCTGACCAATTTATGATGTTATGTGTGGGCCATAGACCTCAATATATGCCTGTGATCTCAACTTTCAATTAAGATTACGTGAGCTACTCGTGCCCAAAACGCGGCAGGCGCACAATAGAAAGTTACGCGCATGGTACTTTTATTGTCGCCGACATAGAGGACCGATATTTTGCTAATTGGATTCGGGAGGTTTAAACCTCCCAAGTTCAATTTACTAAAATTGTGACCTTCAGGGAGATTCTACGAAAGGCCGATCGTTATCAATTTTGGTTGAACTTGATACCATAAAGCTCACTGGTTTTAATGTCAAACCATGTAGTCCATATTTGGTAAGTTGTAAATTACGTAAAACCGAAAGAAAAACCCATTATTGGATCCTAATTACACGAATTACTTGAAATATCTAATAAATGAAATGTATACACAATACCAATAAGAACAACCTGATTTGATTCTGTTCGGAATTTATTCCTATATTTTCGTCATAAAAATCGGAGGCAGTATTTCTCATTGATTTTTTCAACAGCGTCATTTCAGCCATGGACTGTGAAAATACGTTACTGATTCCATGGTTAAGCTCGTTTTCGAGTAAAATATTGCATGTGATTCATTTCTCGTTGTGGTTTTGTCAAAGCTATATTTTCACAGTCCGATCAGTGATACAAATAGCTAGTCAGTTACCAACGGTATAGCCAATAATCTACAGAACCACCCGAATAGCGAAAATTAGCAAATTGAACCAGTGATACCAGTTTTTGTCATGATTTTATCGAACATGTCATTCAATAATCGATGTGATCGGGTAAAAACTCGCCCCGTAAAGGTCCCTTTCAGTAAAAATCCCCTAGTTAAATATACCCCAAGGTAAAGGCTCCCGGTAAAAAACCCGAATAAAGATTTTCCAGTGTCTAGTTGGATGTTCTTTTCTTGTTCCTCTGTATACCTGTATACCTTCTCTATCAGATAGAAATGTTGTTAACTGCAACTATCCGTTAATCAAACTGTTGAATTATTTTTGATAATCGGGAGTGATGAAAATTAGGAATGAAAATTAACGGTTTAGCTACTTATATTTAGTTTAAAATCATGTGTTCTGCTTTAACAAATGCACTTTTTTATCTAAAAATATTATCTGACCCGAGTGCCTCAATCAAGGCTACATCAACAGTCCATCTCACTGATTACTTTATCACAAATAATCACCAGCCATTGAAATGTTTAATCCTCATACAATACAATACAATTATCTCAAATCTAAATTTCATGAGATAAATGCCCCTAGATTTCATAGGTTTTATTCCAACTGTTGCGACAGTCATATCAAAACTGGACTATTCATATCAATAGACGTTAAACTGGACTGTTAATATATGAAAAGTCTTTAAGACCATATCATATATCTGAAGTGCGCTATGTTTTGCCTTGCAGTAATAATTTGATTTGTCACATGATTACTCCATTTCTTCATATAATTTCCAAATAAACGAATACATTTCCATTGTTATGTTAAATGACATCAGCAAAAGCAAATAGACACAAACTACTACACTACTGTGTTTAGGATGATTTAAGAGATTGGACGCCGATTGATACGAAAAGTAGATTTCATGCAATCATTTTCTTTCTTTAAAATCGTTGCGAATTAACGCGCGAACAGTGTTCGACTCTGGACGAACGGTTAATGGAATTTTATCGGGTTAGTCTTTCTATAGCCGACTAGCTATTGAATACCAGTGATTAAGCCATAAGTAAATAAAGAAGTTACTTGGGATGTTTAATCAATTGATGACAATGTACAAGTAAAACCAGGCCTATGAGACACCCGTAATGTAAAATGATATCATGCAAGATATTCATATAAGCGTATTTTAGTCCTGATTTGAATGAATGTACCCACGTTTTAGGCAATGAATCGAGACTTGGTTTTATCCCATAGCGTCATCGCTAGTACATGCTTGAGATGAGATTGTTGGTTTATATTTTGAACTCTGTAAAGAAGTTTTGTACATTTAAGCGTGAATGACGCACTGTGATGAACTATTGTACGAAATAACATATTTAATTCAATGAAAGAATCTTAATGCTCCAAAAGGAATATAAGTGTAGTTAAGATTAATTTTTTTTAATTTTTCTTAATGAAAACCGATGATATAAAATAATTTAGCTTATTATCCCCAAAGTAAAAATCCCCCGGTAAAATATTCCCAATATTTGATTTAACTAACATAAAATCAACACAATTTATTATGTCTAAAAAAACTCAACTCATAGATTCTAGATTTAATTGCACTTCTGTTAACTAAAGATGATAGTAATGATGTATAGATGTATAATATGATGACCGAACGTTTGATGAGGAATAACTACTGTGGTTAGATACAATTCTCATTCTTAGGATACGAATCGGTTGATTGAATTCGGTCATTTAAACTACTAGCTAATTTACAGTGGTCACTATTGAAACGATTAATTGAAGTGCCCTTGAAATCAAGATAGATTCCTGTTGCGTAAATTAACTAATTTTTAAGCGACCACCTTCTATTGTCGGTATTCGGTTAGCTCTTGGTTAGCCAGAAGTTTTACCATACAGACTCGGACTAGATGATTGAATTAAATCTTAGAATCAAAATATTGTCACTGGAGTAAATATATATTCCTTATTACACTTTCAGCGGTGATCATATTTTACATGTAAATTGAAGGTATTACTGTCATCTAAAGTCAATAAGGTACTAGAATCGCAAAATTTAAGTTGTTCAAAACCAACATGAAAATGAGAAGTAAATACACAATATCCATGTATGGTGAATAACGAGACAAATCCCACAATGAATTCAGCAAAAAATCTTCTACGAGCAATGTTTCGGCTAATGCTATTAGCCATCATCAGGCTCCCGTCAACATGAAAATATTGATACGTAAATCGAATCCATATCATAAGCATACTATACCACAAGTTAAAAAGAGTTATTTAGTTCGAATTAAAAGATAGTATGAATAAAATTATGAAAAGATAGTATGAATAAAAAGTTCATTAATTTCATTTATTCTATGAATTTATTTAAAGATTTATTTCAACAAAAGAGATCAATGCACAGTTAAATATATTGCAGTTGTATTGTGGATGAATATGTTTGAATAAATATCGTGCTTTCAAATGTTCTTGAAAAATCGCCAAGTGAGGATTTTACCTAGGGGATTTTTACCTACAACCATCTAAAATGCCCCAGGCCCTAAATCCAGTAGGTTTATGGCGAAAGGTTAAGTTAAGGAATGTATTAGCAATATAATTTTTTGAAACAATATTTGGTCTCCCGATGATTTGATTTGCAGGTCAGACTTATTGTTGACCAAAGTTCTTAAAGTGAATTGCTTTAAAGTAATAAATATGAATGAAACAATATCATAAATTTTGAAGTGAGTTATTTTGTAATAATCCAATTTAAGTGCACTCCGATGCATGCTAAATTCTTATAAATTCATTTATAAATTTAATTTATACATTTTCCCTCCTCACTTATTCATTCTATATTAGTTTTACTAATGAACATAACAGTGGCTTGTGCCTAATGTCAATAAGCAGCGATTGGGTGCCGCCTCTCTGTGTTAATCTATCACGAAAGATTTAACTCGATTAGAGCCGCTGAAAACGTATTTCTTTGCAGCCTAGAGTTTATGCATACATGTTCTAAATCAAGACAATATGCTCTATATCAGAGCCTATACTAAAGCATGCACTCATAATTCGTTTAAGAGTCCGAGGCTTAATTGTGAGAGTTGTTATACAATGAGTAATTAAATGGTGGGATTACAATGGGAGAGATCATTTCATCAGCCACATCGTTGCCCCAGGGAGTTAGTTATATTCGTTATAGCCAAAATACCTTGACCATGGACTCTAAAACGCTTTAATGTCTAAATCGTTTTAGAGTCCATGACTTGACAGAATATAGAAATTTGCCCAGACAAAGTTATGCATATTCCAACAAAAAAGAATCAATAAAGACTTATATTTTGAATTTAAATGAAGAGACAAGTAGTACTTTAAAGGTTAACTATTTATTTCGACGCACGAGCTTTCGCTTCTAATGTATAGAAGCTTCAATGAGTGAATTATTAGAATTGGTACATTTAGTAAATTCCGGAAACAAAACCTAGTCTTAAGAACTACCATTAACCAAGTTTCAAAGAATTTTGTTCCCTTATGATATTGAATGGTGTGAAATTGAAGTGTCCCTAATGATATATCTTTATGTAAGTTCAACTAACTTACCCAGTTAGTGATGATAGTTGAATAATTAACAAAATAATAGTTGGAATATCGTTTAGGACAAATTAGGATTTTACCGGGTAAGTTTTTTCCTAATAGGCTACCTTTTTGAAGAGCATGCATCCTGAGATACGTATACAAAAATTCGTTTGATGCTAAATGCAGAGTTTTCACGGTAGAACATATTTGGACATCAATTAATCACGTGAAGGGTAGAAATGACAATTTGTCACTGCTGAGCTTATTTCCCTTCACTCAACTTTTTTTAAAGTTTTTTCAATATTCTCTAATCCGACATTATATACGCTGCGTACTAACTGTACACAATTTCGGGTTTGGGTTGTTTTTGAAAAAAAACAGATTCCCAGCAAATTGTAATTTTTGGGTTCTTGAAAACGGTCAATATGTTATAGCAGGTTAATGTAAAACCGCATAGAATAGCTACAATGAACAACATGTATCCAGGAAAATATATATTTCAGAACACGATCGATTTCACTGAATTTAGCCTCATCATGTAGGATAAAATGAACTTCTGTTGATATTGCGATTGTGCTGTCGTTAGCTGTCCCATAGCTTATTCGACTCGCTATCGAAAGTAACAAAACAATGGTCACATGTGTCAATGAACTTATCGCTATTCGAAGTAATGTGCGTATTGAAAAATTTCTCAAGCACTTCGAATTTCCGATTGCTTAAACGCCAAATTTGCATTCGAAATATTAAGCCGATCTATTCTAATTCATACCTGGTCGTGTTATAAGCAATTCAAGCGTTTAGTTTGTACTTTAAAATAAAATGAAATAGATTGATTGATGAAATACAAATCAAGTCAAACAAACTCAACTAACTGACTACTACTGAGTTATTTGTATTCGATGAAAGAACATATTCTAGTTAGTTGAAAGAACCAGGGAAGTGTGATGAACACTTCCCTGAAAGAACATATTCTAGTTCATTGGCTCGAACCTTGATTATTGTCTAAGTTGTACTATAACTAACATGCCAATGGATGTGTACATGCGCCTCTCTGATTGGCTAGAATCCTTGCATTCGATGGCGGCATCAGTGAACTAACGGGGAAATTAGAATTGTATGTTTGACCACGGATTCTTTGTTTTTGAGTCCATGGTTTTGGATCTGGTTTTATCGTGAGTTTGATTAACGTACATTGTAGAGAACAATGGTGGGGATTCGAATAACGTGCATCCTTTATTCAGAAAGAGTATCATTACGTATATACATATAGAAATTATTACAATAACTTTAATCAGAATTATCTCATCACGCAGAACCAGTGAAATAGCCGTTGTAAAGCCGCAAAGTTAATTGAATGAATGAGTAGGTGCTCACGCATTTGTTTCCATTTCATAAGAATCAATTCCAAACAGATGAATCAGATTCGAATTTTTGCTTCTTCGTTATGCGAAGTTTTTTTTTATATCAGAGACTCTTATACGATTTAGGTTTTAGAGTCCATGGTTATATGAATATCTTATGATTTCTCAACTTTCATCAAATACTTAGGAATGCCATTGAACGTTTGGGTAAAAGTTATGCTAAATTTGATTACCATCGGCTTTTTAGATAATCTCCACGAAGGTCACAATTTTAGTGATTTGACCTTGGGAGGTTTAAACCTCCCGAATCCAATTTGCGAAATATCGGTCCTCTTTGTCGGCGGTAATGAAAGAATAAATAGAGCGAAGTTTCTATTGTGCGCCGACCGCATTTTGTTCACGAATAGCTTACGTAATAAATTGAAAGTTGAGATCATAGGCGGATATATCGCTCTATGGCCCACGTTCAATTCATAAACTGGTCCGCAAATAAAGTGTTTAGAAGTATAATTGACACGTTTGTACGATTTTACGCATCGACATTGTCGTTTTTCTGATAGGGGTAATATTTGATACGAAAACGTCTTTTCTCGCGCTGAACGACGTTTTCGCGTCGAAAAGTGCTTTTCCTGACGATTTGAGCGCTTTTTACGCATCGACATTGTCGTTTTTCCGATAGGGGGAATATTCGATACGAAAACGTCTTTTCTCGCGCTGAACGAGTTTTTCGGGTCGAAAAGTGCTTTTCCGAAAGATTTGAGCCCTTTTACGCATCGACATTTTCGTTTTTCCGATAGAGGGAATATTTGATACGAAATCGTCTTTTCTCGCGCTGAACGACGTTTTCGCGTCGATAAGTGCTTTTCCTGACGATTTGAGCGCTTTTACGCATCGACATTGTCGTTTTTCCGATAGGGGGAATATTTGATACGAAAACGTCTTTTCTCGCGCTGAACGACGTTTTCGCGTCGAAAAGTGCTTTTCCTGACGATTTGAGCGATTTTACGCATCGACATTTTCGTTTTTCCGATAGGGGGAATATTTGATACGAAAACGTTTTTTCTCGCGCTGAACGAGGTTTTCGGGTCGAAAAGTGCTTTTCCGAAAGATTTGAGCCCTTTTACGCATCGACATTTTCGTTTTTCCGATAGAGGGAATATTTGATACGAAAACGTCTTTTCTCGCGCTGAACGACGTTTTCGCGTCGAAAAGTGCTTTTCCTGACGATTTGAGCGCTTTTACGCATCGACATTGTCGTTTTTTCCGATAGGGGGAATATTTGATACGAAAACGACTTTTCTCGCGCTCAACGACGTTTTCGCGTCGAAAAGTGCTTTTCCTGACGATTTGAGCGCTTTTTACGCATCGACATTGTCGTTTTTCCGATAGGGGGAATATTTGATACGAAAACGTTTTTTCTCGCGCTGAACGACGTTTTCGGGTCGAAAAGTGCTTTTCCTGACGATTTGAGCGCTTTTACGCATCGAAATTTTCGTTTTTCCGATAGGGGGAATATTTGATACGAAAACGTCTTTTCTCGCGCTGAACGACGTTTTCGGGTCGAAAAGTGCTTTTCCTGACGATTTGAGCGCTTTTACGCATCGACATTGTCGTTTTTCCGATAGGGGGAATATTTGATACGAAAACGTCTTTTCTCGCGCTCAACGACGTTTTCGCGTCGAAAAGTGCTTTTCCTGACGATTTGAGCGCTTTTACGCATCGACATTGTCGTTTTTCCGATAGGGGTAATATTTGATACGAAAACGTCTTTTCTCGCGCTGAACGACGTTTTCGGATCGAAAAGTGCTTTTCCTGACGATTTGAGCGCTTTTACGCATCGACATTGTCGTTTTTCCGATAGGGGGAATATTTGATACGAAAACGTCTTTTCTCGCGCTGAACGACGTTTTCGCGTCGAAAAGTGCTTTTCCTGACGATTTGAGCGCTTTTTACGCATCGACATTGTCGTTTTTCCGATAGGGGGAATATTCGATACGAAAACGTCTTTTCTCGCGCTGAACGAGGTTTTCGGGTCGAAAAGTGCTTTTCCGAAAGATTTGAGCCCTTTTACGCATCGACATTTTCATTTTTCCGATAGAGGGAATATTTGATACGAAAACGTCTTTTCTCGCGCTGAACAACGTTTTCGCGTCGAAAAGTGCTTTTCCGAAAGATTTGAGCCCTTTTACGCATCGACATTTTCGTTTTTCCCATAGAGGGAATATTTGACACGAAAACGACTTTTCTCGCGCTGAACGACGTTTTCGCGTCGAAAAGTGCTTTTCCTGACGATTTGAGCGCTTTTACGCATCGACATTGTCGTTTTTCCGATAGGGGGAATATTTGATACGAAAACGTCTTTTCTCGCGCTGAACAACGTTTTCGCGTCGAAAAGTGCTTTTCCTGACGATTTGAGCGCTTTTGCGCATCGACATTGTCGTTTTTCCGATAGGGGGAATATTTGATACGAAAACGTCTTTTCTCGCGCTGAACGACGTTTTCGGGTCGAAAAGTGCTTTTCCTGACGATTTGAGCGCTTTTACGCATAGACATTTTTGTTTTTTCCGATAGGGGGAATATTTATACGAAAACATCTTTTCTCGCGCTGAACGACGTTTTCGCGTCGAAAAGTGCTTTTCCTGACGATTTGAGCGCTTTTACGCATCGACATTTTCGTTTTTCCGATAGGGGGAATATTTGATACGAAAACGTTTTTTTCTCGCGCTGGACGACGTTTTCGGGTCGAAAAGTGCTTTTCCTGACGATTTGAGCCCTTTTACGCATCGACATTTTCGTTTTTCCGATAGGGGAATATTTGATACGAAAACGTCTTTTCTCGCGCTGAACGACGTTTTCGCGTCGAAAAGTGCTTTTCCTGACGATTTGAGCGCTTTTACGCATCGACATTTTCGTTTTTCCGATAGGGGGAATATTTGATACGAAAACGTCTTTTCTCGCGCTGAACGATGTTTTCGGGTCGAAAAGTGCTTTTCCTGACGATTTGAGCGCTTTTACGCATCGACATTTTCGTTTTTCCGATAAGGGGAATATTCGATACGAAGACGTCTTTTCTCGCGCTGAACGAGGTTTTCGGGTCGAAAAGTGCTTTTCCGAAAGATTTTAGCTTTTTTACGCATCGACATTTTCCTTTTTTCCGATAGGGGGAATATTTGATACGAAAACGTCTTTTCTCGCGCTGAACGACGTTTTCGCGTCGAAAAGTGCTTTTCCGAAAGATTTGAGCCCTTTTACGCATCGACATTGTCGTTTTTCCGATAGGGGGAATATTCGATACGAAAACGTCTTTTCTCGCGCTGAACGAGGTTTTCGGGTCGAAAAGTGCTTTTCCGAAAGATTTGAGCCCTTTTACGCATCGACATTGTCGTTTTTCCGATAGGGGGAATATTTGATACGAAAACGTCTTTTCTCGCGCTGAACGACGTTTTCGAGTCGAAAAGTGCTTTTCCTGACGATTTGAGCGCTTTTAAGCATCGACATTTTCGTTTTTCCGAAAGGGGGAATATTTGATACGAAAACGTCTTTTCTCGCGCTGAACGACGTTTTCGGGTCGAAAGTGCTTTTCCTGACGATTTGAGCGCTTTTACGCATCGACATTGTCGATTTTCCGATAGGGGGAATATTTGAAACGAAAACGTTTTTTCTCGCGCTGAACGAGGTTTTCGGGTCGAAAAGTGCTTTTCCTGAAGATTTGAGCCCTTTCACGCATCGACATTTTCGTTTTTCCGATAGGGGGAATATTTGATACGAAAACGTCTTTTCTCGCGCTGAACGACGTTTTCGGGTCGAAAAGTGCTTTTCCTGACGATTTGAGCGCTTTTACGCATCGACATTGTCGTTTTTCCGATAGGGGGAATATTTGATACGAAAACGTCTTTTCTCGCGCTGAACGACGTTTTCGCGTCGAAAAGTGCTTTTCCTGACGATTTGAGCGCTTTTACGCATCGACATTGTCGTTTTTCCGATAGGGGGAATATTTGATACGAAAACGTCTTTTCTCGCGCTGAACGACGTTTTCGGGTCGAAAAGTGCTTTTCCTGACGATTTGAGCGCTTTTACGCATAGACATTTTTGTTTTTTCCGATAGGGGGAATATTTATACGAAAACATCTTTTCTCGCGCTGAACGACGTTTTCGCGTCGAAAAGTGCTTTTCCTGACGATTTGAGCGCTTTTACGCATCGACATTTTCGTTTTTCGGATAGGGGGAATATTTTATACGAAAACGTCTTTTCTCGCGCTGGACGACGTTTTCGGGTCGAAAAGTGCTTTTCCTGACGATTTGAGCCCTTTTACGCATCGACATTTTCGTTTTTCCGATAGGGGAATATTTGATACGAAAACGTCTTTTCTCGCGCTGAACGACGTTTTCGCGTCGAAAAGTGTTTTTCCTGACGATTTGAGCGCTTTTACGCATCGACATTTTCGTTTTTCCGATAGGGGGAATATTTGATACGAAAACGTCTTTTCTCGCGCTGAACGATGTTTTCGGGTCGAAAAGTGCTTTTCCTGACGATTTGAGCGCTTTTACGCATCGACATTTTCGTTTTTCCGATAAGGGGAATATTCGATACGAAGACGTCTTTCTCGCGCTGAACGAGGTTTTCGGGTCGAAAAGTGCTTTTCCGAAAGATTTTAGCTTTTTTACGCATCGACATTTTCCTTTTTTCCGATAGGGGGAATATTTGATACGAAAACGTCTTTTCTCGCGCTGAACGACGTTTTCGCGTCGAAAAGTGCTTTTCCGAAAGATTTGAGCCCTTTTACGCATCGACATTTTCGTTTTTCCGATAGGGGGAATATTTGATACGAAAACGTCTTTTCTCGCGCTGAACGACGTTTTCGCGTCGAAAAGTGCTTTTCCTGACGATTTGAGCGCTTTTTACGCATCGACATTGTCGTTTTTCCGATAGGGGGAATATTCGATACGAAAACGTCTTTTCTCGCGCTGAACGACGTTTTCGCGTCGAAAAGTGCTTTTCCTGACGATTTGAGCGCTTTTACGCATCGACATTTTCGTTTTTCCGATAGGGGGAATATTTGATACGAAAACGTTTTTTTCTCGCGCTGGACGACGTTTTCGGGTCGAAAAGTGCTTTTCCTGACGATTTGAGCCCTTTTACGCATCGACATTTTCGTTTTTCCGATAGGGGAATATTTGATACGAAAACGTCTTTTCTCGCGCTGAACGACGTTTTCGCGTCGAAAAGTGCTTTTCCTGACGATTTGAGCGCTTTTACGCATCGACATTTTCGTTTTTCCGATAGGGGGAATATTTGATACGAAAACGTCTTTTCTCGCGCTGAACGATGTTTTCGGGTCGAAAAGTGCTTTTCCTGACGATTTGAGCGCTTTTACGCATCGACATTTTCGTTTTTCCGATAAGGGGAATATTCGATACGAAGACGTCTTTTCTCGCGCTGAACGAGGTTTTCGGGTCGAAAAGTGCTTTTCCGAAAGATTTTAGCTTTTTTACGCATCGACATTTTCCTTTTTTCCGATAGGGGAATATTTGATACGAAAACGTCTTTTCTCGCGCTGAACGACGTTTTCGCGTCGAAAAGTGCTTTTCCGAAAGATTTGAGCCCTTTTACGCATCGACATTTTCGTTTTTCCGATAGGGGGAATATTTGATACGAAAACGTCTTTTCTCGCGCTGAACGACGTTTTCGCGTCGAAAAGTGCTTTTCCTGACGATTTGAGCGCTTTTTACGCATCGACATTGTCGTTTTTCCGATAGGGGGAATATTCGATACGAAAACGTCTTTTCTCGCGCTGAACGAGGTTTTCGGGTCGAAAAGTGCTTTTCCGAAAGATTTGAGCCCTTTTACGCATCGACATTGTCGTTTTTCCGATAGGGGGAATATTTGATACGAAAACGTCTTTTCTCGCGCTGAACGACGTTTTCGAGTCGAAAAGTGCTTTTCCTGACGATTTGAGCGCTTTTAAGCATCGACATTTTCGTTTTTCCGAAAGGGGGAATATTTGATACGAAAACGTCTTTTCTCGCGCTGAACGACGTTTTCGGGTCGAAAGTGCTTTTCCTGACGATTTGAGCGCTTTTACGCATCGACATTGTCGATTTTCCGATAGGGGGAATATTTGAAACGAAAACGTTTTTTCTCGCGCTGAACGAGGTTTTCGGGTCGAAAAGTGCTTTTCCTGAAGATTTGAGCCCTTTCACGCATCGACATTTTCGTTTTTCCGATAGGGGGAATATTTGATACGAAAACGTCTTTTCTCGCGCTGAACGACGTTTTCGGGTCGAAAAGTGCTTTTCCTGACGATTTGAGCGCTTTTACGCATCGACATTGTCGTTTTTCCGATAGGGGGAATATTTGATACGAAAACGTCTTTTCTCGCGCTGAACGACGTTTTCGCGTCGAAAAGTGCTTTTCCTGACGATTTGAGCGCTTTTACGCATCGACATTGTCGTTTTTCCGATAGGGGGAATATTTGATACGAAAACGTCTTTTCTCGCGCTGAACGACGTTTTCGGGTCGAAAAGTGCTTTTCCTGACGATTTGAGCGCTTTTACGCATAGACATTTTTGTTTTTTCCGATAGGGGGAATATTTATACGAAAACATCTTTTCTCGCGCTGAACGACGTTTTCGCGTCGAAAAGTGCTTTTCCTGACGATTTGAGCGCTTTTACGCATCGACATTTTCGTTTTTCGGATAGGGGGAATATTTTATACGAAAACGTCTTTTCTCGCGCTGGACGACGTTTTCGGGTCGAAAAGTGCTTTTCCTGACGATTTGAGCCCTTTTACGCATCGACATTTTCGTTTTTCCGATAGGGGAATATTTGATACGAAAACGTCTTTTCTCGCGCTGAACGACGTTTTCGCGTCGAAAAGTGTTTTTCCTGACGATTTGAGCGCTTTTACGCATCGACATTTTCGTTTTTCCGATAGGGGGAATATTTGATACGAAAACGTCTTTTCTCGCGCTGAACGATGTTTTCGGGTCGAAAAGTGCTTTTCCTGACGATTTGAGCGCTTTTACGCATCGACATTTTCGTTTTTCCGATAAGGGGAATATTCGATACGAAGACGTCTTTTCTCGCGCTGAACGAGGTTTTCGGGTCGAAAAGTGCTTTTCCGAAAGATTTTAGCTTTTTTACGCATCGACATTTTCCTTTTTTCCGATAGGGGGAATATTTGATACGAAAACGTCTTTTCTCGCGCTGAACGACGTTTTCGCGTTCGAAAAGTGCTTTTCCGAAAGATTTGAGCCCTTTTACGCATCGACATTTTCGTTTTTCCGATAGGGGGAATATTTGATACGAAAACGTCTTTTCTCGCGCTGAACGACGTTTTCGCGTCGAAAAGTGCTTTTCCTGACGATTTGAGCGCTTTTTACGCATCGACATTGTCGTTTTTCCGATAGGGGGAATATTCGATACGAAAACGTCTTTTCTCGCGCTGAACGAGGTTTTCGGGTCGAAAAGTGCTTTTCCGAAAGATTTGAGCCCTTTTACGCATCGACATTGTCGTTTTTCCGATAGGGGGAATATTTGAAACGAAAACGTTTTTTCTCGCGCTGAACGAGGTTTTCGGGTCGAAAAGTGCTTTTCCTGAAGATTTGAGCCCTTTCACGCATCGACATTTTCGTTTTTCCGATAGGGGGAATATTTGATACGAAAACGTCTTTTCTCGCGCTGAACGACGTTTTCGGGTCGAAAAGTGCTTTTCCTGACGATTTGAGCGCTTTTACGCATCGACATTGTCGTTTTTCCGATAGGGGGAATATTTGATACGAAAACGTCTTTTCTCGCGCTGAACGACGTTTTCGCGTCGAAAAGTGCTTTTCCTGACGATTTGAGCGCTTTTACGCATCGACATTTTCGTTTTTCCGATAGGGGGAATATTTGATACGAAAACGTCTTTTCTCGCGCTGAACGACGTTTTCGGGTCGAAAAGTGCTTTTCCTGACGATTTGAGCGCTTTTACGCATCGACATTGTCGTTTTTCCGATAAGGGGAATATTTGATACGAAAACGTCTTTTCTCGCGCTGAACGAAGTTTTCGCGTCGAAAAGTGCTTTTCCTGACGATTTGAGCGCTTTTACGCATCGACATTTTCGTTTTTCCGATAGGGGGAATATTTGATACGAAAACGTCTTTTCTCGCGCTGAACGACGTTTTCGGGTCGAAAAGTGCCTTTCCTGACGATTTGAGCGCTTTTACGCATCGACATCGTCGTTTTTCCGATAGGGGGAATATTTGCTACGAAAACGTCTTTTCTCGCGCTGAACGACGTTTTCGGGTCGAAAAGTGCTTTTCCTGACGATTTGAGCGCTTTTACGCATAGACATTTTTGTTTTTTCCGATAGGGGGAATATTTATACGAAAACATCTTTTCTCGCGCTGAACGACGTTTTCGCGTCGAAAAGTGCTTTTCCTGACGATTTGAGCGCTTTTACGCATCGACATTTTCGTTTTTCGGATAGGGGGAATATTTTATACGAAAACGTCTTTTCTCGCGCTGGACGACGTTTTCGGGTCGAAAAGTGCTTTTCCTGACGATTTGAGCCCTTTTACGCATCGACATTTTCGTTTTTCCGATAGGGGAATATTTGATACGAAAACGTCTTTTCTCGCGCTGAACGACGTTTTCGCGTCGAAAAGTGTTTTTCCTGACGATTTGAGCGCTTTTACGCATCGACATTTTCGTTTTTCCGATAGGGGGAATATTTGATACGAAAACGTCTTTTCTCGCGCTGAACGATGTTTTCGGGTCGAAAAGTGCTTTTCCTGACGATTTGAGCGCTTTTACGCATCGACATTTTCGTTTTTCCGATAAGGGGAATATTCGATACGAAGACGTCTTTTCTCGCGCTGAACGAGGTTTTCGGGTCGAAAAGTGCTTTTCCGAAAGATTTTAGCTTTTTTACGCATCGACATTTTCCTTTTTTCCGATAGGGGGAATATTTGATACGAAAACGTCTTTTCTCGCGCTGAACGACGTTTTCGCGTCGAAAAGTGCTTTTCCGAAAGATTTGAGCCCTTTTACGCATCGACATTTTCGTTTTTCCGATAGGGGGAATATTTGATACGAAAACGTCTTTTCTCGCGCTGAACGACGTTTTCGCGTCGAAAAGTGCTTTTCCTGACGATTTGAGCGCTTTTTACGCATCGACATTGTCGTTTTTTCCGATAGGGGGAATATTCGATACGAAAACGTCTTTTCTCGCGCTGAACGAGGTTTTCGGGTCGAAAAGTGCTTTTCCGAAAGATTTGAGCCCTTTTACGCATCGACATTGTCGTTTTTCCGATAGGGGGAATATTTGAAACGAAAACGTTTTTTCTCGCGCTGAACGAGGTTTTCGGGTCGAAAAGTGCTTTTCCTGAAGATTTGAGCCCTTTCACGCATCGACATTTTCGTTTTTCCGATAGGGGGAATATTTGATACGAAAACGTCTTTTCTCGCGCTGAACGACGTTTTCGGGTCGAAAAGTGCTTTTCCTGACGATTTGAGCGCTTTTACGCATCGACATTGTCGTTTTTCCGATAGGGGGAATATTTGATACGAAAACGTCTTTTCTCGCGCTGAACGACGTTTTCGCGTCGAAAAGTGCTTTTCCTGACGATTTGAGCGCTTTTACGCATCGACATTTTCGTTTTTCCGATGGAATATTTGATACGAAACCGTCTTTTCTCGCGCTGAACGACGTTTTCGGGTCGAAAAGTGCTTTTCCTGACGATTTGAGCGCTTTTACGCATCGACATTGTCGTTTTTCCGATAGGGGGAATATTTGATACGAAAACGTCTTTTCTCGCGCTGAACGACGTTTTCGGGTCGAAAAGTGCTTTTCCTGACGATTTGAGCGCTTTTACGCATCGACATTGTCGTTTTTCCGATAAGGGGAATATTTGATACGAAAACGTCTTTTCTCGCGCTGAACGAAGTTTTCGCGTCGAAAAGTGCTTTTCCTGACGATTTGAGCGCTTTTACGCATCGACATTTTCGTTTTTCCGATAGGGGGAATATTTGATACGAAAACGTCTTTTCTCGCGCTGAACGACGTTTTCGGGTCGAAAAGTGCCTTTCCTGACGATTTGAGCGCTTTTACGCATCGACATTGTCGTTTTTCCGATAGGGGGAATATTTGATACGAAAACGTCTTTTCTCGCGCTGAACGACGTTTTCGGGTCGAAAAGAGCTTTTCCTGACGATTTGAGCGCTTTTACGCATCGACATTTTCGTTTTTCCGATAGGGGGAATATTTGATACGAAAACGTCTTTTCTCGCGCTGAACGACGTTTTCGGGTCGAAAAGTGCTTTTCCTGACGATTTGAGCGCTTTTACGCATCGACATTTTCGTTTTTCGGATAGGGGGAATATTTGATACGAAAACGTCTTTTCTCGCGCTGAACGACGTTTTCGGGTCGAAAAGTGCTTTTCCTGACGATTTGAGCGCTTTTACGCATCGACATTGTCGTTTTTCCGATAAGGGGAATATTTGATACGAAAACGTCTTTTCTCGCGCTGAACGAAGTTTTCGCGTCGAAAAGTGCTTTTCCTGACGATTTGAGCGCTTTTACGCATCGACATTTTCGTTTTTCCGATAGGGGGAATATTTGATACGAAAACGTCTTTTCTCGCGCTGAACGACGTTTTCGGGTCGAAAAGTGCCTTTCCTGACGATTTGAGCGCTTTTACGCATCGACATCGTCGTTTTCCGATAGGGGGAATATTGCTACGAAACGTCTTTTCTCGCGCTGAACGACGTTTTCGGGTCGAAAAGTGCTTTTCCTGACGATTTGAGCGCTTTTACGCATCGACATTTTCGTTTTTCCGATAGGGGGAATATTTGATACGAAAACGTCTTTTCTCGCGCTGAACGACGTTTTCGGGTCGAAAAGTGCTTTTCCTGACGATTTGAGCGCTTTTACGCATCGACATTTTCGTTTTTCGGATAGGGGGAATATTTGATACGAAAACGTCTTTTCTCGCGCTGAACGACGTTTTCGCGTCGAAAAGTGCTTTTCCTGACGATTTGAGCGCTTTTACGCATCGACATTTTCGTTTTTCCGATAGGGGGAATATTTGATACGAAAACGTCTTTTCTCGCGCTGAACGACGTTTTCGGGTCGAAAAGTGCTTTTCCTGACGATTTGAGCGCTTTTACGCATCGACATTGTCGTTTTTCCGATAGGGGGAATATTTGATACGAAAACGTCTCTTCCCGCGCTGAACGAACGTTTTCGGGTCGAAAAGTGCTTTTCCTGACGATTTGAGCGCTTTTACGCATCGACATTTTCGTTTTTCGGATAGGGGGAATATTTGATACGAAAACGTCTTTTCTCGCGCTGAACGACGTTTTCGAGTCGAAAAGTGCTTTTCCTGACGATTTGAGCGCTTTTAAGCATCGACATTTTCGTTTTTCCGAAAGGGGGAATATTTGATACGAAAACGTCTTTTCTCGCGCTGAACGACGTTTTCGGGTCGAAAGTGCTTTTCCTGACGATTTGAGCGCTTTTACGCATCGACATTGTCGATTTTCCGATAGGGGAATATTTGAAACGAAAACGTTTTTTCTCGCGCTGAACGAGGTTTTCGGGTCGAAAAGTGCTTTTCCTGAAGATTTGAGCCCTTTCACGCATCGACATTTTCGTTTTTTCCGATAGGGGGAATATTTGATACGAAAACGTCTTTTCTCGCGCTGAACGACGTTTTCGGGTCGAAAAGTGCTTTTCCTGACGATTTGAGCGCTTTTACGCATCGACATTGTCGTTTTTCCGATAGGGGGAATATTTGATACGAAAACGTCTTTTCTCGCGCTGAACGACGTTTTCGCGTCGAAAAGTGCTTTTCCTGACGATTTGAGCGCTTTTACGCATCGACATTGTCGTTTTTCCGATAGGGGGAATATTTGATACGAAACGTCTTTTCTCGCGCTGAACGACGTTTTCGGGTCGAAAAGTGCTTTTCCTGACGATTTGAGCGCTTTTACGCATAGACATTTTTGTTTTTTCCGATAGGGGGAATATTTATACGAAAACATCTTTTCTCGCGCTGAACGACGTTTTCGCGTCGAAAAGTGCTTTTCCTGACGATTTGAGCGCTTTTACGCATCGACATTTTCGTTTTTCGGATAGGGGGAATATTTTATACGAAAACGTCTTTTCTCGCGCTGGACGACGTTTTCGGGTCGAAAAGTGCTTTTCCTGACGATTTGAGCCCTTTTACGCATCGACATTTTCGTTTTTCCGATAGGGGAATATTTGATACGAAAACGTCTTTTCTCGCGCTGAACGACGTTTTCGCGTCGAAAAGTGTTTTTCCTGACGATTTGAGCGCTTTTACGCATCGACATTTTCGTTTTTCCGATAGGGGGAATATTTGATACGAAAACGTCTTTTCTCGCGCTGAACGATGTTTTCGGTCGAAAAGTGCTTTTCCTGACGATTTGAGCGCTTTTACGCATCGACATTTTCGTTTTTCCGATAAGGGGAATATTCGATACGAAGACGTCTTTTCTCGCGCTGAACGAGGTTTCGGGTCGAAAAGTGCTTTTCCGAAAGATTTTAGCTTTTTAACGCATCGACATTTTCCTTTTTTCCGATAGGGGGAATATTTGATACGAAAACGTCTTTTCTCGCGCTGAACGACGTTTTCGCGTCGAAAAGTGCTTTTCCGAAAGATTTGAGCCCTTTTACGCATCGACATTTTCGTTTTTCCGATAGGGGGGAATATTTGATACGAAAAGTCTTTTCTCGCGCTGAACGACGTTTTCGCGTCGAAAAGTGCTTTTCCTGACGATTTGAGCGCTTTTTACGCATCGACATTGTCGTTTTTCCGATAGGGGGAATATTCGATACGAAAACGTCTTTTCTCGCGCTGAACGAGGTTTTCGGGTCGAAAAGTGCTTTTCCGAAAGATTTGAGCCCTTTTACGCATCGACATTGTCGTTTTTCCGATAGGGGAATATTTGAAACGAAAACGTTTTTTCTCGCGCTGAACGAGGTTTTCGGGTCGAAAAGTGCTTTTCCTGAAGATTTGAGCCCTTTCACGCATCGACATTTTCGTTTTCCGATAGGGGGAATATTTGATACGAAAACGTCTTTTCTCGCGCTGAACGACGTTTTCGGGTCGAAAAGTGCTTTTCCTGACGATTTGAGCGCTTTTACGCATCGACATTGTCGTTTTTCCGATAGGGGGAATATTTGATACGAAAACGTCTTTTCTCGCGCTGAACGACGTTTTCGCGTCGAAAAGTGCTTTTCCTGACGATTTGAGCGCTTTTACGCATCGACATTTTCGTTTTTCCGATGGGGGGAATATTTGATACGAAAACGTCTTTTCTCGCGCTGAACGACGTTTTCGGGTCGAAAAGTGCTTTTCCTGACGATTTGAGCGCTTTTACGCATCGACATTGTCGTTTTTCCGATAGGGGGAATATTTGATACGAAAACGTCTTTTCTCTGCGCTGAACGACGTTTTCGGGTCGAAAAGTGCTTTTCCTGACGATTTGAGCGCTTTTACGCATCGACATTGTCGTTTTTCCGATAAGGGGAATATTTGATACGAAAATGTCTTTTCTCGCGCTGAACGAAGTTTTCGCGTCGAAAAGTGCTTTTCCTGACGATTTGAGCGCTTTTACGCATCGACATTTTCGTTTTTCCGATAGGGGGAATATTTGATACGAAAACGTCTTTCTCGCGATGAACGACGTTTTCGGGTCGAAAAGTGCCTTTCCTGACGATTTGAGCGCTTTTACGCATCGACATTGTCGTTTTTCCGATAGGGGGAATATTTGATACGAAAACGTCTTTTCTCGCGCTGAACGACGTTTTCGGGTCGAAAAGAGCTTTTCCTGACGATTTGAGCGCTTTTACGCATCGACATTTTCGTTTTTCCGATAGGGGGAATATTTGATACGAAAACGTCTTTTCTCGCGCTGAACGACGTTTTCGGGTCGAAAAGTGCTTTTCCTGACGATTTGAGCGCTTTTACGCATCGACATTTTCGTTTTTCGGATAGGGGGAATATTTGATACGAAAACGTCTTTTCTCGCGCTGAACGACGTTTTCGGGTCGAAAAGTGCTTTTCCTGACGATTTGAGCGCTTTTACGCATCGACATTGTCGTTTTTCCGATAAGGGGAATATTTGATACGAAAACGTCTTTTCTCGCGCTGAACGAAGTTTTCGCGTCGAAAAGTGCTTTCCTGACGATTTGAGCGCTTTTACGCATCGACATTTTCGTTTTTCCGATAGGGGGAATATTTGATACGAAAACGTCTTTTCTCGCGCTGAACGACGTTTTCGGGTCGAAAGTGCCTTTCCTGACGATTTGAGCGCTTTTACGCATCGACATCGTCGTTTTTCCGATAGGGGGAATATTTGCTACGAAAACGTCTTTTCTCGCGCTGAACGACGTTTTCGGGTCGAAAAGTGCTTTTCCTGACGATTTGAGCGCTTTTACGCATCGACATTTTCGTTTTTCCGATAGGGGGAATATTTGATACGAAAACGTCTTTTCTCGCGCTGAACGACGTTTTCGGGTCGAAAAGTGCTTTTCCTGACGATTTGAGCGCTTTTACGCATCGACATTTTCGTTTTTCGGATAGGGGG